>NW_010564255.1:29114-39297 GCF_000687285.1 Phaethon lepturus | reverse complement strand
GGAATTTAATGGTTGTAGCTGTCTGGATTCGGTGAAGTGCTGTGATAATGCCACTAAGATGGGTCGAAGCTGCCAGCATGATGCAGCTGTGAAAAAGGCTAGTGTGCTTCTACAATGTATTAGCCATATTTTTGTAGAGAGAGGGAGAAATGCTAATAGCATTTCACAAAGCATTCCCAAAACCTCATTTGGAATATTGTGTCCAGAACTCTTTCCTTGCAGTCAACAGAAAGATGGACTTAAGTTGGAACAGGTGCAAAGACAGACTTCGAGGCTGGTCAGAGTTACAAGGTATTTATCTTTCAAAGAGTGAATTAGAAAGCCATTGTCGTTTAGCTTAGTTAAGTGAAGGTTGAGAAGGGATAAAGTTATTCTTCGTAAATAAATTTACGGGTAAACATCAGCAATGAAGAACCGTTTCAGCTAAAGTATAACCAATTTTTCTGGTATTGATACTATAAATGGGTCCTGAATAAATTTATACAAAAAATATGAACTTTCCTCAACATTTCTTCTGAACAGTACAGTGGGGCAAAGAACCTGAACAATTTTAAGCCCGAGTTGAGTAAGCTGCACAGGAGATTTTATTCTGGAATGACTATAGAAAGTTATGAGATGAGTCTTTGGATCTGCAGTATTGAGGTCTCCAAGGGGTCTGAAGGGAGGCTGAAACTGTTTGTTTTCATTATATTTTTTGGCACTAACAATGTGTTTCAGCATTTCCAGTTGCTTGTGGATGAGAAGTATGTTTTTTCTGCTCCTCTCCCAAACCCTTTAATAACAACGTATTTTACTTGTCCCCTGTTTTACCCCCCATCTTCTGACATTCACCATGGAGCCAATTACAAGATCCGTGATCAGGAATGAATGTTCCCCTTGGGAAATAGAGGATAAAATAGATTTTTTTATCCTTTTTTGTTGTGTGATGCACGGTCTACTTGTCATCGTTTAGGAGAACTTGTTACTTGGCAATTGTTAAAAAAGTATGCAGCTATTGCAGAGACATAGGATATAGACAGCGCCCTCAAGCTCCATCTCTCCCTCTATGGTATTCTGTAATTACAGCCTTTCCTATAGCTATTTTGCCTTTTGTAGGGTATTGAGAAGCATTTTGCGGTGTTTAGGGCACATGGAACAGATACACTATGGAAGCTTCAGAACTGAACGTTCATTGTGTGGTTGCGTGCAGTTGCACATCCATCCCAAAGGGACCAGCCTGTGTCTCTGAACTATGGTGAGGCACACACTGAAATGCCGCGTTGGTGATCCAGATGAGCTGTTGCATTCTTTCTGCTGCTCAAACTTTGCTGTTTGGTGCGGAGAAGTTTTTCTGTCATGTCATCTGAAGAATGTGTGTGTTTGCCGCCTGCTGTACCCCAGGAGGATTGTTCTCAGTAAGTGGTATCTTGCAGTTCGGTTATCCTTCTGCCTTCGCATTTGCAGCATTGCTGTGAGAAGGTGGACTTCCAGGGAAATCAGTATATCGTCAACGACCTCAGATTGAAAGGGGAAATACAGTGGGAAAATGAGATGTGAAATTCGTTCGCAGGCTCTAACTTTGGTATTGAATTAAGTAACCAGAACGTGGGCAGGAACTAGAGGATGATAAAGAGCAGCGCTTCCATTAGGTTGTCTTGTTTTTCAGAAAGCCATGCAGCCCGAGAGATGCGTAGTGTTTATAACACATTCATGGCATAGCTGCTTCCTGGTAAGTGCGCAACAGGAAGAAGTGGTGTTCTTAAATTAGTAAGTGAAAAAGCAGCTGGTAAAGGATGGACTGTAGCTTTCTAGATTTTCTTCTGGACAGGGTTTACAGAGAAAGTTTCTTTTCAGCATTCCATCAAGGGTCAGATTAAAAATTAAAATCAATTTATTGGGTTTTTTAGGCTCAGACCATATCGTGCCACCATTCAGTTGACTGTGAAATGGGGTCTACGCTTTAGATGGCTATTGTCATAACAAAAAATTGATTCTTATAGGGAGCCACTATAAAGTAAAACTGAATATTTATAAAATACATTGTTAGGCAGTGGAGAACTCTTAAGATTGAAAGTGAACTTGTTAACTGCTTCTACTAATAACTTGCCGTGTGGTTTTACACATATTATTTGAAAAGGAGACAAATAATTTTGAATAGCTCATTAATTTTATAATTGGTGCCAGTTGAATGTCACTTTTGGTTTTTCCCACAAAAAGACTGTAATGCCCATTTAGGATGAATTCGTCTTCAAAAATGAGTTGCGTTCAGAAGAGTGTACTTTAACTTTGCTGACTAAATTCAATAGCCAATCTTTTGAAAAATTTAGCCATAATCTTTATAGTGTAGTAGACAGTTAAAAAAATGGATGTGGTTTATAATTTACTTTGAGATCAAACACAAAAAACATGCTAGGGAATACAATTTAATGGAAGGGGCTTACACTGTGGTAAATTTCTTTCCTGTTCAGCAGTTTACAGATTGTCAATCTAGGGGGTGGGAAACGCACTGAGACCTTGTCTTTCATGGACAACTGTGTGACAGCAACTGCGCTGTTTATATTTAAACCATCGGATTATCTCTAATACTTTCAGATGGTCTGAAGCAAACTTCTGGCAATGCCCTTCATGATGAGTTCCTATAATTAATGGTTCCTGAAACTACCAGGCCTCCAGCACTTCCTCTCTCCTGCAGCTCTCAGAAGTGTGAAGCTCAAGGATCAAAGAAATGTTAACTATATTAGCTTTAGGCTATACAAAGTATAAACCCAGATCACTTGTTTGCTAGAAAGTTCTAGGACTTGGCTGTATGAGCAAGTTAACTAGCATCAGCCAGACTATAATTGCTATAGCAATCACGCTAAAATCCTCTTAGTCTAGTAAGAGAGACGTTTCGAGGTGAGCTGGACTTCTTTTGGATGAAGGTTGTTAAGCCAAAAACCTATTGATTACAAAAAAAAACCCCAAAAACCCAAACCACCCCAGACCCCTTCACGGAAGATTTAAGCTAGTGCAGTGTATGATTCTGTCACCATTACACTAGTCAATTTTCTGTGCCAGGAAACCATTAGGTGGCAAGAATCATTATTTTCCTTCAGTCTTGTGGGCTTTGGGGAGGCACAGGCACTTGTTAACGTGATGAGGTGTGGATGGGGTGATTTTGGCTTCATATGGATAATATGTGGGGGAAAATGACAGACCTTCGTTTGTAAATGGTTCTTTTGACCTTTCTGGCAAGGAGGTACGTGTGGGCGAACGAAGTGTCTTTTTCATGTCACTGGTGGTGGAAACTGGAATGTAAACACCCCGGTACAAGGGATGCCAGGAGCTTGTGAGCAGGAAGATAAAATAAACAGAGGAGAAGTGTTCCCTAAAGTCAGTGGAGGCAAATACTGAAATTAATTTTATGGCTTTTTGGTCAGTTTGACAGTGTTGGGGTTTTTTTAAAAATTCAATATCAATCTACTACTAATAGTTACAGATATTTATGTTACTGTTATCCTGACAAACAAATGTGAACACACTGATAAATAGCAGAGAGTCAGAGTGCCAACTTTTGAGAAATGTCTAGGATCACCAGTGATAATTGGCTTCTGTGTGAGTTACAGCCATTGCATTATTTAGGTTTTGAAGCCTAAATTAAATTAAATGCCCAATTCTAAGGGCATGATTCATATTGACAGTCCTGCAGGTAGTACAACATTAAATATATTTGTTTGCCTGTTTGAGACCTCTTCAGAAGAAATAAAAATAAATGCCATCTTACATTATCCTGATATGTACCTTTCAATGTTGCGTGCTTATCAGCAAGATCCCAGTATTTTGAACATTTTTATTTCCCTCTTGCATTTGAGGTCAAATAAAGATAATTAGATACTGTTTTCGGCATTAAAGTGTAGTTAACACAGTGTGGCTCAACAGAGGAATAAGTGATTTATTTGTAAATAGTGCATTCTTTGATGATACTGCATTTATACTTCATTTTTATATGTCAGACACACAGAAAGGTTGTTGAAAGGCTGCCTTTTGGTAGTGTACATAAATATTATCCAGTGTTTGTTACTTAAAAACAAAAAGTAACTTCGGTCTACTGTCTTTATTTCAGATCGGAGAGTTATTTTTTTCTTTTTAGTTTCAGTATTAGAAGAATCAGGATATAATAGAAATTCCTCTTTAGCAGACACCTTCTAGCACTGAGTCATTCATCTCTACTCATTAAGTAAAGTATGCTGTTACTAAATGGCCACTCAGTAACACAGGAGCAGCATAGGAGGAATATGTGCTTTCTTCACTTAATCAACATTATTTCAGCAGAGGTTGAGATTTTTAAATGGAGGAGATTCAGTTGTTCAGATTTTCTCACCGGCCGTGAGGATCCTAGAGCTTAAACCCCCAGGCTGTATGTGACTACTTCACCCTGAGGAGAGGCTGCCTCCCGTCCCCTCCCAAGCCAGCCCTCGCTCCTGCTCTCTTGCATGCGCTTGCAACCACACGCACGCACCGGTCAGCCTCCTGAGTATTTCAGCGCGTGGCGACTTGCAGGATGCAGGAACAGACCCCATTAGTTGTTTGGGAGGAGTAGGATTTTGAACGGCAGCAGAGTACAAAGGTAGACCAGAGAGAACTGAGACCGCTGTTGTCACCCTGGAGGGATGGGGTTGCATTTGATGGAAGAGAAGCCTGGATCTGCTGCTCTGTTAGAGAAGAGGAGTGATGTGACCGACTACTCTTTTATCATGATGAGAAGAGGAAGTGGCTCAGAAGAAAAAAAAAATGAAGAAAAGCTATGTGACTTTTTGCACTATTTAGAAATAGTGTGAATTCAGAAGTAGTGCAAATGTGAAAAAAACGCAAGGCTTACGCACAGGGAAGTTTATCAGCACAGGAAGCAAAATGGCATGTGAAGTGTGCAATGAAAATGTGATATTGTGTGTATTTGAATGAGGTGGGGATGGAAGAAGAGGGAATAATACTGAGAATAAGCTCAGGATAACAATTAACAACAGGTGTGGTTTTAAATCTGGTGGATTTAAAGGGGACCCTTTAGAAAGGGACCCTTCTAGAGTTTTATTTTTTCAGGACTGTTGTCTTCTGGGCAATCAACATGCCGGTTACATGAAACAAAATTATAAATCTTAGGAAGCTAATTGCAAAGATGATGTGTAAGATTAATGCAAAGCTTTCACTTACACCAATTTAGTGTTTTGCTTTACGTTCGCCTCTCATACACCAGTCCTGAACTGTATTAAATCTAAGGAAAAGCTCCTGCAGCATTTGCAACACATGTGGGTTGTGACACCAAGGTACTGATTATACTGTGCAGAAAGGTGACTGCATTCTTCATAATTTGAAACCTGGGTTGTGTTTCAGTGAGGAAATTATGGGGAAGAGGAGGAAACAAACACAGGCTGATGAATGGAAGAGGAGGAGTTGTGTGAGACAGGAGAATGGATAAAATAAAGGAAAAGAAAAAATAAGGTAGAAGGGCAGATTAGTGGGAGAGCTGACAGGTTTAGGATACTGATATGTAAATCTGTGCTAGGAACAATCCTACGGCTAGCTGTTAGTTTTCATTGATACTAAGAAGCTAAGATCACCTAACCTACACTAATCTATATTAAGGTTTGTGTTACCTCTTCTTTTCAAAAGATGCCTGTTCCAAATAAGGGTGAAGTCATGAAGTAATCCAAAGAACTATTTTTGTGTATGCAAAGGTGGGAAGAATGTTCTTAATGAAATTATCATTATATTTGAATTTATTATATACTTCTGACTTCTGTTTGTGTTGATTCAGTTCATATTCTGTTGATACAAAGGCTGTTGTTAACAACCCAAATATTGAAGCTGTTCTAAAAATAGGACTTAGGAAATAAATCAAATGTCTTCTAATTTGCTTTATTATTTCACACCTTGGTGAATCAGCCTCTCCCAACTTGTTTGCCAGTGATGCCAAACTGAGTGGGGAAGTGGACACTTCGGAAGGGAGAGACACCCTGCAGAAAGACTTGGATAGGCTGGAAGAGTGAGCTAACAAGAACCTTACGAAGTTCAGCAAAGACAAATGTAAGGTCTTGCACCTGGGAAAGCATAATTCAGGAGTGCAGCACAGCCTAGGATCTACCCATATGTGGAGCAGCTCTGTGGAGAGGGACCTAGGGGTCCTGGTAGGCAAGAAGCTCAATATGAGTGAACAGTGTTCTGCTGTGGCAAAGCAAGGCAACAGGGTGCTGGGTTGCATCCACAAGGGCATCACCAGCAGAGATAAAGTCATTATCCCACTCTACTCGGGGCTTGTCAGGCCACACCTGGAATGCTGTGCTCAGTTTTGGTCCCCGCTATACAAAAAAGATGTGAACAGGCTGGAGAAGGTCCAGAGAAGGGCCACAAAGATGACCAAAGGCCTGGTAAGCCTGCCATGTGAGAAAAAGCTGAGAGAACTGGGATTGTTTAGCCTTGAGAAAAAAAGGCTTAGGGGAGGCCTTATCACCATGTTCAATATTTAAAGGGTGGCTGCAAAGAAGATGGAGATTCCCTTTTTACAAGGAGTCACATGGAAAAGATGAGGGGTGAGGGGTACAGATTACTGCTGTGGAGGTTCCAGTTGGACACAAGAGGAAAATTTTTCACAATGAGAACAGTCAGCCCTTGGAATAATCTCCCCATGGAAGTGATGGTTTCCCTAACATTGGACACTTTTAAGATTTAGCTGGACAGGGTGCTGGACCACCTTGTCTACACTGTGCTTTTGCCAAGAAAGGTTGGACCGGATGATCCTTGCGGTCCCTTCCAACCTGGTATTCTATGATTCTCTGATTGTATAAACTCATCTTAAATTCAGCCTTAACCCCCTTTAAGACCCTCCCCCCCCAAAAGGGGGGATGTTTGAGACAAGACAGGAAGATGTCTTTGGTTGGTTTATACTTTCTGGGAAAAACAGGTGAAGGTATGCTATCATCTACTTCCACTGGAATAAAGCACACATATTTAATAAACAGTGCCAAGAAACCCCTGTTCTTAATTAAAAAACATTCCTCCCTCCTTCCCCCAATACTTAATTTATTTGACTGAATCAAGGGTTGCTTTGTCTTCAGAAAGAATGGCTTAAGGAAGTACTAGTAACTGCGTTAACTGAAATCGAGAATGAATTTATATTGAGATTTAGATTCTATCTAACTTTGAGTTCTTTGTATAATGATTTTTTTTTTTTCATTTAAGAGAGTAGATGGTGTTAATCTAGCATCAAGACTGAAGTACCTGCAGTCCACAAAGCCTTCATACAGCTGCCTTGACATCTAAATATATAGATGTCTGTGTTTTCAGTAGTGGGGAATTTTAAGTGCCTAAAATTTCCTTATGCACAGACAGCACTGCTGGTTTGGCTTGTCTTCTGCCCAAGTGCTTCTGGGATCCTGAAATGAAGTGTTCCTGCTCATTAGCCCTTGTACAAGAGGCAGGTACAGGAGGCTGAGTGGGAGAGTAAAGCAGTGGGAGAACCACTGGAAGGTGAAAAGCGGTGCGGAAGAGCTAAGAGATCTGTGAAGGCGGGAGAAAGCTGAGAGATGATGCTGAGATGAAAAGGAAAGCTACCATATGAGAGCTGGAAGCTAATGGGAAATGGGATTCTGGTTGTGGGGAGGGAGCAATATGTCATGTAATATATCATATAATGAAGCCGATGTGAACGAAGCGGTTACTCTAAAGAGGCAGGGAGGCAGGACTGAGATCAGAAATAGGAGACTGAGTTTGATGACAAGGAGGGTGCTGGGGGTGGTGGCACATGTCCTCAGGATTGACAATGGTGCAGCTTGGATGAGAAGGAGAGGTGGCCAAGTTTTGAGGGAGACTCTGGGTGTCTCTACTGAACAAGGTAGAGCTGCTCCTTTTCAGTGGTTACTGTCTTTAAAAGAGCTGGAAATTAAGCCAGGCTCTGAAAGCTGTCTTGAAGCACGTTGTCGAGTTACAAACAAGCACTGCAAAGCTGGGAAGGTGAAGAATTAAGGTTGTCTAGAACATGTCAGCTGAGCTCCCTTGGACATATGCATTATGATACAGTTTTAAATTATATAATCTCAGAATTTTACGGTCGTTGCTACTTGACCAGAAGTTTACAAAAACTGTGCAGCAAAAGAGACAGATCTTCAAAAACTTGTTTGCATTTGTTGTAGAATGGGGCAACGTTCTACAAGAAAGGAAAGTTATGTCACCTAGTTACGGCAGATGAGTACAGCTTCCCCAGAAGATTAGTTTAAAGTATTATATAAGGCTGGGTACTCTGATAAATGAGTTTTAGGAATCTCTGGTTGAACACTGAAGTTTGTAATGCTCCTAATTCAGAAATTTCATTCTTTACATTCACAGTCTGTGGGGATCACACGATGTACCTCGCAGGGGACTGTAATGCAGGCTGTTGTTACCTGCTGTGACAGTATGCAATTCAGTTAATGTGTAGATTTTTCGTACTTGTTTTTCTTCTAGCTACTGTATTCACTGAATGAGGTCAAGGTCCTGTGGAAACACATTGCATGTCATCACCAAATAAAAAGCCAGGCAGACTAGATATGAACAAGGCTGCTCAATTAATTGCCAATACTTAAAAATAAAAATTGGGGAAGATTTTAGGCTTGTGAGGGTGTTAGTGCTTATATATAGCTTGTTGACTTTTGTTTTTTTAAATGCACGCTTCCCATATATTTACCCTGGATGCCCAATGTGAAAAGAAGGCTTAAAAACTATGAGCACAACTACAGACAGTTTTTTAATTTCCATTGACTTCTGGTGAAATCTTTGAAAAACTGTACCTTGCTTACTTTTTCAATTATACATTTACTTGCATGATGGAGAGGATGAAAAATAATTTTATTTTAATTTGATTAATTGTAATTGTATTTTAGGGGAACTAATTACATCTTTGTTTTCTTTCTAATCTGGTTATATTCTGGCCGTAGTCAAAAGTAAGGCTGCTATTACTATTTAAAGAGACTGATTTCAGTGGTTGTGTCATATCAAATGCATTGCTTTTCTAGCCTGTTGTTGTTAGATGGGCTGCTCTAAATTAGATGGTCTAATTCTGGAAAATTTGAATATGTGCAGGTGGACTTTTGTGTCAGCAAAGCCACACATATTTAATTGGAGCTCCATATGTCTGCAAAAATTGATTCCATATGGTTGAATAGCACATTTTAAAAATGTTTCTTTAATTCATACTAGTGCCAGGAGAAAGCAGAATAACTTTATTTTTTGAACTCCTCCTTAACTAAGTGACAGTGCACCTGTACACAAACATTCTTTCAATTTTTGAAGTGGTAATTGAATATGTAGGATTTTCTTGTCACATGTTAACAGTGTTAAGGTAGCTTAAATCTTTGACTAACAAAGCCTTAACTGTATTGCTGTCTGTTTGTACTCCTAAAAACAAGTGATGAAATATACCTCAATCATACAATCCCACCTTCTGCTAGGTTGAATTTACATGAGATTTCTCACAGAAAACTCTTTCATTTAAGGTTCTGCTGAGTCTAAAAAAACATATATATGTGGAACTGGTCAAATAAAACCCAGCCTTTTTGCAGGGGAAGTAAGCTTTGAGTTTGCTTCTGGTTAAGCAAATTGATGGGAAATCGTCCTGTTACAAAAGCTGGAGGTCTGAATTTTTAAATTGCTGGCACTTTGGGGCCATAAGAGTTGATATAGTCAAGAGATGAACTTACGAGGAGTTGTGTAAATTGATTTGTTCTTTGTTTTTTTTTATTGTACACAGGTACCTAAGGATAAAACTGGCCTGAAGGGAAAATCTGGGGGAAACTGGGGAGCTTGACTGTTCCTGCACCTGAGTAAGTGAATGCTTAACTGGAAATCAGCTTTACAAAATCTGCTACTAAATATTTTTCAGCATCTCCATGCCTAATTGCAATCTGTAATTTGAGACAATACCTTGTTTTTTTAATTAAAAAAAACAAAAAGTACTAGGGCTAGCTAAAGGGAATGTTGTATAGAGCCTTCGGTGCTTTGCAGTAGGTTTGCTTTTTATTGCTACCCTGAAAGCCTCCCTCAAATTAAACATAGATTATATGAAGTGTTTCTTGGTATTTTGGTGATTTGCCTTTTCAGTTATTTATCTTGAGACTAATTTCTGAGTTTGAACGACCTCTCTGTTTCTTAAAGTTAAACCCGATCTCTCTGGTTTGTGATCATAATAAGGCACTGAGAT
>NW_010564255.1:7005-29083 GCF_000687285.1 Phaethon lepturus | reverse complement strand
TCAGCAGGACTGAAGTCCTAAGAAGAGGCCAGGCTCAGTATGAGGTCATCAGAGGATGAATGCTGAGAAGATGACCTCTCATATGGTTGTCTTGGAAAGGCTGAATGTTCATTTCACATTGTTTGAGACAAAAGCTATTGTCTTGGTTGGGTTTCCACTAAAATAGGACAGGGACAGCTTTTCTTCATCAACTTTGTCGGGCCACGTGGCAGACATTCCTTAGGCCTCTGAAGGTCCCCAGCCAGTCCCAAATGCAGCCTACACAGGTTTCTGACAAGGCAGGAAGAATATTTTCCAATTATCCACCTAGCTTCCTTCCCTGGCAATCCAAGCATTATTCTGGCTACAATAAATTATTTTACATGTCAAAAAGGTACTTTGTTGTATTATTTAATGTATGTATTTATTCATACATATTCATATATGAAATGCATGTAATATTAATGAGCAGATAAGTATAGTATAGCACGAAACTTCTTTCTACTGGCAACATTTTTAGTAGTGGGCAAATTAATTGAGTTTTCTGAAACAATTGGCAGAGCTGGAGCCTTCCTTCCTGCTGGCATTTATCATGCTAAAAGAATTATGTTTAGTTTTGGAAGGCTTCAGTAAGTTGAGTATACTTAACTGGTATCTACGTTAAATTTTGCAAATTTCGCGTATCAGCTGAGAGTCTCTCGATTTAATCTGTTCTAAACTTGTTATCAGTGCATTTTATTACAAATCTGTGCTGTGGTTTAATCATATTCTTGTATGAATGCATGGACTTATAAATTGATATCTGTCACATCACTGTGTAAAAAAGTGTATTTCATTTTGGCATGGTATGTACTGTGTTTATCTCTTTGCGATAGAGTAGTAGACAAAAAAGTCTCTCACTGCTTTTGATATTGATGAGACTTAAATATGTAACTTAAAAATATGCCAGACTTGTGAGCTATACACACATAAGACTTCAAATTTGTTCAGAAATACATCGTGGCAGCATTTAGTATTATCTCTCTTTGATTTGTAAGTTAGGTAGTGAATCACAAATAATGCCTGAGACTGTATAACTAACTGTTTGCTCTCCTGTGCATTTGTAGTTCTCACTGAAGTTTTAGTTCCTGCAAATACTGTGTCTTGTCATACTTGCACTCATTGTGCATGGTTTTAGGAATTATGTCTGTGGACTAGCAAACAGGTGTAAGGTTTATTAAAGGAGAGAAATTCTGCGGTTTTAAGTGATGGTGGCATGTTTTGAAATAAAAATTGGCTCAACAGCTCTGTTTTAAATCCAGCAGGGACCTTTGTGAGAAGGTTTTGCCTTGTTTCTTTTAACTTCTATACTAACACGCAGCAAGTGTTTTCATTTATTTCCTGTGTTATCAGTCCTACTCTGCATATTTTAGTCTATTGCTTTTGACAGCGATGAAAGACAGGTATTTCCTGACCTTTTGTATTTTGGGTGCTACATAAGTTCAGCTGTTCATTTTGGGAATATTTTCTTCTCCTGTCGTGTTCCGTTTCCTCATTTGGAAGGCAGCAGTAGAAATTCCCATGCAATTGCAATCTTTTTGGTATTATAGTTTAATTGTTGTGCTTGTGTACATGAAACAAGAGTTTGTCCATACAAAAGAAAGGTGGTCATTCTGCTGGGCTTGAGGATTTGTAGGTGTTAGTGACTTCTGCCTTGACAAAGGTGTCATATCAGTGTTATGTTCCTTTTTACTTGAAAATTGTCCGTAATTGTTGTTCGAGGAAGGCAGAAGTCAAGAACTATTGAACTAAGGGATGGGGATAATCCAATTAAATTGCATAGTCTATTCCTTTATGAATATAGGACTGATCTCTAATTTAGGTGTTTTATCCAGTTTATTATTTGCCAGTTATTGTAGTTACTGCATCACATGGAGATTTTCTCGTTCAGACTTGAAATTGAGTGCCTCGGGGCAAGATTTTCTCTGTTAAGCGTGGAAATGAACTGGCCTTGTTTTTGAGAGCATCCTGCATGTAGCCAGTTCTTGTGCCTGGTGTTCTGGAAAGAGCAACGGGTTTGTGCAAATCTACACCTATGTTTGATGCAAGATAAAACATATCTGTGACGCAACCCGCTGTGTACTGCTTCGTTTTCTTTTTCAGGGATCGGTGGTTAATAGTCCGCACCGTATTTAGAGGCTACAGCAAAGCCAACTGGTACTGTTGCTACAGCCTGTTGGTACTGTAGGATGAAGCTCTACAACTTCTTTTAGCAGTTAATTTCCGGGAGATTGTTACTATTTTCATAAATCATAGTGTATCTTTTCTGACAGTTTTTAAATATTGTATGCTCTGCTGTTCATAATCTAGAAGTCTCTGGGGATTTAAAATTCTTTCTCTACACTATCTCTCTCACAGAGATCAATTAAGTTTCTAATTAGACTTGTATCAACTTAGCATCTACTGAAATCCTAAAAAAGTTCATGTTTGATTAGAGAATTGTAGGTGTTTTTTTAATCTTACGAGAAATTTTTCGTTGAGGATTTTTTAAAAAATATTTTTAGAGGGGGTTCTTTGCGGTTTGGAAAGTTGTGTTTGAGTAGCGGAAAGCTCCAGTAGCTGAAATTTTAATGTAAAGGAACCAAACAAAATTTATTTAAACAAGTTTTTTTTATTAAAATAGCTTGTTCTCAGGCAGCTAACAGAACTGTAGTTGCAACTCACCCCCATGCTTTCTGTCTTTGAAGGACAATTTATTTTGATCAGACCTAAAATGTTGATGAAATTGTATCTCCTTGTTTTGCCTGAAGCCAAGTGTCACAGCCTTTTGTTGGTGTTTGGAAAGTTGTATATCACTAACTTTGAAAGGTACCAAAGTCCTGTGGTTGGCCTCAGCATTAAAATATATAGATACTTCTGCTTTATGAGGCTGTAAACCAGGTAATTCATCACTAGTGGGGATCTGGAGGTAGATGTTGGCTTTTAAAGAACAGTATGTTACATTACAAAATCCTTTGGAGGGGGAGTGTTTGTTTTTAGGGATTCCTGGAGAGTGGAAGCCTATTAGGGTGGTATTGTGTGTGCAATAAATCATGTTATTTTCCCTGGGTTGTGGTTTGGGTTTTTTTTAAAGGTTTAACACCATTTAAACATTCTGTCATAGTAAAAATAACAACCAGTGTCCTCTCTGCAAACACAGAAGAGGGGGGAAACCGTTTCTGTTTTTTTAAAGTATCATATTCTCACTATATAAATAAATGATAGGCTGTCACACAATTCACGTGAACAGCAATGCAGCCTGTATTGCTGTTGTCTGCCGAAATAACAAGAAAGGAGAAGGAAAGAGGGGATGACAAGGGGGTTATGTATTGGAGATTGGCATTGTGGTATGAACGAATTGATGCTGTGGTCTTATTGGGGGCGGGGGGAACTCATTACAGGGTGCGTCATCTGTTTGCTGCTCTTTAATATTTAGAAAGCATCTTTAGTGATCCTTTTTGCAAACCAGCTTATGCAGTAACTGGCAAAACAGAAGCAATTAGTGGTGTAATCTCAAAGGGAATCTCAAGCTTCACTTTAAGTGCAATGATTAAATCCACTAAAATGATAACCGTTGCTGCCAAGAACTCCTGTAATTGGTCACTAATGTATTTTGTTGTAGCAGTCGATAACTACTGGATTTCATGCATGTAATTAGTAATGCATACACGTTTGGTCAGTAAAATTGAAAATCCTAATAACTGAGGCTAGAGGGGGTGGGAAGGAACACAGAGCTGGAGAACTGAAATAGTGCTCTGTTGATAGTACCTAACTAGAACTGTATGCTTCAATAAAACAAGTGTCCTACTGTGCTGGAATACAAATGGGCTGTCTGTGGCAGGATATAGCAAAGACGTTTGGCAGAGAGGGATTTGAAAGCTTCTGGCATAATGTAATTGAATTGGCCATTTCTTTAAAGATACAGCAAATTGTTTGCCGCGGCATTCATCATCATAAGGAAGGTCAGACAGCTTGCCAAACATATGATATTCATAATAAAAAGTAAAACGGTGACGCTTACATTTAAGCACAAATCATGTTATCATATTTGTAAAAGCTGTGGAAATATTTTTGGTGGTGCTGAGGCATTAGTAATCTAAGTAAGACTGTAATTCAAGAGGGGGGAAGTGTATAGTGAGGGAAAAGACCCCCAAGGGAATTCAGCTAGTGAGCAACATATGATCCCCCTGACTTGAGAGGAATAGTAGGTGTTTTGGCAGGAGTATTGCTGACTCTCTCTTCTGATCACTTAAGGGAAGATAAGCTTGTATGATCCTATTTTTTCCCTTTTAGGAAAACAAAGGGAAAAATAGCAAGGACTTCAGGAAGTCTTTAAAACCAGACAAAGTCTAAATTGAAGCATTGCTGGGTTTGGTTAGTCAGTTACACTGTGACAGAACGAGATGATGCAATAACCTGTAGCATATCTGAAATGTGCTATGAAATGCTCAGTATTGGTACACTGGGAAACCCCTCTCGAGTCACATCCAGAACGCTGAACATAAATTGCGTGGTGACAGGGGCTTTGGGCCACACCGTGATGTCTCTGCAAATGAGTAGCTGTTAGCTTTTAGGTTCTAACGCATTCAGGAGACTGGCATTTTGATTTCTTGCACCACTGCACCACTGATAGGGTTGGAAATGGGAATCAAAATAATTAGATTGGATATATAGATCCCAGCAAACCAGCCAAGAAAGCAGCCGGGCTGGGGAGGGCCGCTCTGAATTCTAAAATGTGCCGGCGCGTTTTTTATGGGAGGGCTAGGACGGAAGGAGTAAACTACAGTGCAGATGCTCGCCATTTATATTCAAAGCATGTAATAAAACAATTGAATATATGCTTCCTCCTATTAAAACCTGTTAAAATCAGTAATAAAGTACACTAGCGTTATATTAAAAAGGGAGCACAAATTTTCAGGTGATGTATCTTAGTTGCAGTATACACAGTGCACAGGTAGGCAGGCTGGGAAGTGGTCTTTTACATCATCCCAGGCATTCCTCCTTGCTGATATAGAACTGTTCCCATCAGTGCATTTTCTGTTACTTTGTCCAGCAGTAGCTTTGCAGTATTTCCTCTGGTGTTTTTTTCACAGACCAACAGTTGTTCCCCTCCAAAAAGCCTTTCCTGCTAGTCACTCGATATTTTCCATTAAAAAAAAGAATCTTTCCATTTACTCCTTCTTGAGTTTCCATATCTGATAGAAAATGTCTTCCTTTTTCGGCTATGCAGATTCCTCCTTTAGGTATTTGTAAACTATTACCCTACTTTCTCTTTGTGCCACTTTGCCATTTTTCACCTGTACAAATTTATCTCTTAGTCTTTACTCAAAAGTCAGTTCTTCAAGCTTTTGGTTTTTAGAGACTCCCCTTCATTTAACCAGGAGACTTGGGAGTCCTAAATTTATAGAGGATATATGTTTTTTCTGTTAGCATGATTTCTGATGCTTTTCTTCGTTTTAAATTTTACTATGTAGCTTACCTGTCCATAATATCTCCTGCTTCATTTATGGCTCAGTGCACTTTTTCCCTTCCTTCCCTATTACTAATTATTTTATTTTTGTACCAAACTTGTTATATCATGCATTTCCCCAAGCAGTATCTCTTTATTACTTTCCATTTGTATTTCTATGTTCCCTTTTCATTACATTTAATTCCAAGTCCTTCTTGTCTCTGCAACTTCTATCTAGTCAATGTTAAGCATCAGTCCAAAATAGGCTAGTGATTTGTGTGCACATCTGTGATGAGGAAAGCAGTGGATGCAGTATCTCGTGCTTTCAAGCCAGATGTACAGGGGATGTGTCTCTGCTAATACTATATGATAATAACACATGCTTAAGGCTTATTTGCCTCCTTTTGCAGAAGCCTGTCCTGCGTCCTGTCCCTGAAACACTGGCTGAATTTGTAAGCAAATCTATCAGTTATCAGACTTCCAGTTGTCGTCACTGGAAAAAGCTGTGTTGAGCTGTTTCTGAATATCTTTGTTCTGAAGTAAATACCAGCATTTTTCTCCTGTTCCCCTACTCCAGATCTACAGGTGATTTTAGATGCTGGTTTTCTTGTTGTGCTCTTCAGTTCACTATTTCACGTTGCACTACTTAATTGTAAAGATAGTGATGAGGAATAGCAAAGTGATGTCTTTTTGTTTTGATCTGTGCAAGCCCATAGTATCTAAAGATCCTTCAGGAGTTTTAATTTGTGTTGTCTTGAGGTGCGCTGCAGCCATACTGTACAGCTTGTGTGTAAGTCTGCCATTCAGTGATACGATGTTTTGATGTAGGATTGCAAGACTAACAAATACAAAGTGTATTTACTATCCATATGGACTGGATGCTATTTAACTAGTATGGAGGTGCAGTGTGGAGGAGCAGTACTCATACCTGAAGCTCAAAATGTTTGTACGTACTGGGGAGAGAGTTTGGGAGTTCCGCAGGAGCTCATCTTTGTGGTAGGAAACTGGTAAAATCCAATCTGTTTTGTCAAATAGAGACTGAAATTGTGAGTTGGTCATCATCTGGTAAAAAGTGTGTGAAGATGTATGATATGAGAAGGCTCCGTTGTTTGGAAGTTATGGAAGTAAAAAGATGCATTGGAAGTAAGCTAAAGGTAGAAGAATTCAAATAGGTAACAGATTTTGTTATTCCCCTGATAGTCAGAACTATTTTAAAGCTATTTTCCTTTTAAAGGAAAAATGTTAAAATTGAGAGGAGTTGTCCATTAGCTGAATTTTTGACATCCTATTCAGATGCATTCCTAAAATACAGATTTCTTTCAATGTTTCAAAGTTATGTGTAGTGCAAGAATTGCACATTTGAGTTTCAAAACTTGTGTTATTGAGGAAACCTAGTTAGATAGTGTACTAGTCTCTTTTTGTCTTCATGCTTATGAAGGTATTCAGTTAAGATTAAGGCTTTCATACATGCAGATTATTTAGCTGAGATGATGGTCATGTGTTTCTGGAGGACAGTTGCAACACAGTAGTTACTGTACAAGAAACTAAAGAAATAGTTCAGTAATTTGTCCCGCTCCAAAAGTTACCTCTAATGATATCTTCTGCCCAGTGCTGCTGTTATGGCAGATAAAACATACAGCCCACTTAGGAGCCCAGTAAGGACTGACTGATGTTCAAAGTTTACTTGAACGTTTGGCACTGATTTTTTTATATAAAGAATTTGGAAAAAAGGTGTTATTTTGTTTTTTATTAATTTTTTCCTTGATTTAAATTTTTCCTAATAAATTTTTCCTAATTTATCTGCAGTGAAATTGGCTGGCAGTATCAGACACTCTAAACGCAACATTTTATTTATGGCAACAATTCTATAGAAGAACAAATGAAGTTTGGGAGAAAGAAGAAATGAAAAAATCTTAGCTTTTTTAGATTGATAACTTGCTGAATGTGAATGAATGCAAATGCCACTGACTTGAACAAAGAGATCAAATTGAATACCTTGAGCAGGTTCTGTAATGTCTGACTGCAACACTTGATCCTCCATGCTTTGACTACTGCTGTTCAGTCAACAGTATAGCAGTGTATTTTACACAGGCTGTAAAAACAAGGCAGTGTGTTGCACAGGTAATATTTTCTGTACCTGTTAGAGTGTTAAATGCTATTAAGTATTTCCCATTCCAGTGTATAAATAACCTTCTATGATACGAATTCTAAGTAATGGAAACACCTTACATATTTCAGCACCACAGCATAGCATTTGTTTTGTTTAGGAGACCTGCAGATGGCTTTAATCTTCTATTTTAAGTTATTAAAATCATATGATATAAACAGCAGGATGTGCCACATAGCTAACTTGATTGTGCTGTAACTCAGAACAAACTGGGCTGTTTCTTCCTTGTCAGGAAGGTTTTTCTGTGCTTCTTGTCTTATCCTTGGTTATTGGAACCATGTTTATGTCCTTCTACAGTAATCTTCAGAACTAATGATGTTCAGTGCGTGTCTTACCTCTTGCAACTTTTCTCTACCAATACACATTATATAGGATGACTTCTTTTGCTGTAGAACTAATGAACTCGGCTCTTCCTTATTCTGTGTTGGCTTTGTTTTTGAAGGCCATCTGAAAATAAGTAAAAGAATCTTCAAATTCTTTTGCTTTTTCTGATCTCTCATGCCAACACTTGAAACATGGTGACTGGTCTGCTCTTGTGAGATAGTATACAATCAAGGAAATTTTTAGATTCTTGCTAAACTGGTGGTGAAGTATCATTTACACACAAACTTAGCTGTGAAGAGATGCATATAGTTAGTTATTTAAAAAAATAAATATTGTAGCTGTGTAGGACTCAATTTTACCAGAGGATGTGGAAAATGTTTTGGTATTTTTGAAACAAAACCCATTATTTTTATGTGATCTTAGGCAAATGTGTTTTTGAAACTTGCTTTGTTACTGTAGTAAGTTTTTTAGACTTTAAAAGTGTTAGTTCTTAAATTAATAATACCCTTCGCCTACCCATGCATTGTTTGGAAAAATTAGGCTTGTTTAGGAAATGATAAGTGACAGCACTGGTGTTTGAGCTCCCTACCTTGGGAAGTGCTTCCTTTATTTTCCTTTCCCATGCTTCTCTCCAGGAACAAAAGCAATACAAAAATGCAGATGTTGAAAGGCAGGAAAATGTGTTTAAAGTATTTTCCTTCTGTCTTGGAACAATGGTTGCTGACAGCAGAAGGCTTGCTCGCTTGTTAAAATCAGATTTGAATCATCAGTGTAATAGCGGTAGGAAATTGTAGGATGGAAGGGTGCCAGGAAGCCTATCTATATCTGCCCTTCAGTAACACGTAAGGTGGGCTCTGAATGACTTTGGCTCCTCAGTTGAGCAAGCTTGCCCTATATGACAAGTACTGGTTTTAGCATCCTTAAAACAAAGTATTTTACACATGGGCAAAAGCCATTTAGGTGGGATACCAAGAACAGACAGAAGCACAATGCAAGATGGCTGTTACAGCTTCGGCTTCCTAAGTGCGTGTTTCTTGTTGGTTCCTTACATCACATTTAACTGGGGCCAAGCTCATTACCTCTCACCGTTTTCCTGGACTAGGATCAAAAAATCTGTGTTTTGGGGCTTGGTTTATAGGACTTCATGGTTGTAAAAACACTGCAAAGTTTTCATGAGCTAGCTGTGAGTAAATTAGAGGACGATGCCTGCTCTGAAGCTGCGTCAGAGTCAGCATCGTTCTGGCTTATTCTGTTTCTCCTCAGCTGTTTTAAGGCAGTCCAGTACCCAGTTGCTTCCTTGCTATGGTTGTTATCCATTGGCTTTGCAGTAACCCAATCTATGGAAGACAGTGACCTCTCTATGCACCTTAAAACCATTCACAGAAATGGTTGTAATTCTGCTGATGCAGAATGCAGCTGCCCATTTAAATCTCCTCTTCTTACAGAGGGGCTGGTTATGTCTCTGCTGTGTACTGGCTTCTATTTCATTTCTGGTGCGGTTTTTACACTAATTCCATAAGCAGCTTGGTTCCTGATTACTTCAGGGAGTGCTTTGCGTGATATAATGGTAATTGATATCAGCTGAAGTGCTAAAGCTACCAGTCCCCCAATTTAAATTAGTGCCAGTCGGAGATGGGAGAGCAGAAAGCAGGATTGTGCATAGGAGAGGGCTCTGCTTTTCGAAATTTTTTAGCTTGCTGTCATAATGGAGTAAGAATTTTCTGACCTTCAGGTCATGTGGTTATTCTTGTCCTGGGTGGCAAAGTGGAATCAAAGTGGTTGTGAAGGCAGGAATTTTAGTTTAAGTGTTTAATGATGTTTAGTGCATTACTGTTCTCTTCATCAGTGCTATGAATGCAATCAGACATATTTTAAAATAAATCTACATAAATAACTGGCTTATAATAATGCAGCATTGGTTTACATCTTTTTCTGTCATTTATTTACATCTATTCCATTTAACACACTCTCTATTGTATGTATGTATGTATCCCTCTGTACATATCTGGAGTTTATATATATAATGTTTATTTATTTTATGGAGACATAAGCAGTTCTACAGCTGGACTGTATTGTTTATAGGTATTATTTAATTGTTGGCAAATATTTGGAAGGCACAGGACCACCATAGTTTTCATGAGAACTGATATAGTAAACTTGATTGTACCCAGGAGAAAACTGAAAGTGTTGCCTGAGCGTGAGAGGCCACCTTGAGTTGACCTGCTTGTGTGTTCAGCTTATAGACTGCAATCCATAGTCCTGCATGTGTACCAACTGGAAGAACAGTGGGTTGTGTGGAAGATTTTGCTGGAAGTTACGGATGTATTTGTGTTTGAAAAAATAGGTGGGGATTTATCTATTTTTTTTTCCCCGGAGTCCTTACAAAGCTGCTAGAATGATTACACATCAGGTAGGCTTCAGGTTGCCCAGATGATGGTGGCTTGCACAGCTCCACTGCTAGCTTGTTCTGCTTTCCAAGATATTTCCAGAGACACAAACTCAAGTTTTCTTTGCTATACATTGAGTCTGTTATTTATTGTTATATCTTTGCTGATTAATTTAATTGCTCGTCCTCTTTGTGTTATCCTGTGTTGTACTTGTAGACAGTTATTTGCCACGTTTCTCAAGACAAGGTCAAAAGCCATTCCCCTAAATAGCCCAAATACTTGTGTTATGTAGAACCTTTTTGTAAGTGTTCTTCCTATTTGTCTTGTAGATGTCTATAAAATGTAAGTCTAACGTAGAATATTAAGGGGTTTTTGGCTTTACTACTTACATTGTAGTTCAGCTCAGTGTATTGTGATATTGCATATACTCTTAATCGTACTGTTAGCCAGTATCATCTTTAAACATATTCCATGTCCCCTGGGTGTCTACCTACCATCTGTTACTTTATCCCATTAGATTTTCACCAAATTTCCCATTTTCTCTCCAGCATACTGTGCTGAAAAAAAACCTCTTTTAGTTTCCCTTATTGATCTTCCAGTTTAGTCTTAATTACACAGCTAATCAGATTATGGTGACTTTTTCTATTTCTCACCTCCCTGTGCTTTCCAATTTGACCAAAAACATATACCGGGAGCTGATTCTCTTAATTTCTGCGTGCAGGATGAGTATACAAGATTCTTCTAGCACTAAGCACTGTTTTCTGTTCCATTTGTTTTGTGTGGTGTGTATAGAGAGTTATGTGGGCTCTAATTCTTCACAACTTCAGCAGCCTCTCGCCCTCTGCTTCCTCCCGTGGGCCAAGGGAATCCGACTCTTCGCAGTTGACTGAGCCGATTTAAATGCACTGGCTCCAGAAGGGCCTGTCCTGCCCTCCCTCCCCTCTCCTTGACCCCGCGTTCCCGCTCCCCGGGCGCCATCGGCTCTGTTGCCGTGCCGCCGCACACTGCTGAAAAATGGTTTTATTTGCGAGGTGAGCTTCCAGTCAGATTATCAGTCTGATCCAGCCCCTGTCCCTGACACATGGCAACAGTAGGGTCTTAAATAAGATTAGGCTGGCTATTAATACACAACGCTGAGTCACTGTTGAGACGCTTTACTTTGCTGTGCACCTTTTTAAAGCAAACCATTGCCAGATCCGGTCTGCTTAGCACGGGCTATAAATCGCTGTCCTGGGACATGGAACGACAAGCGGCTCAGCCGTTTGTGCGGAGAGGTGAGGTAGGCACGTGTGGAGAATTACCTCAGCAGATACCCTGCCTCTGCTTGAGCATCACTGCCCAAATAAAAACCTGGGGAGATGCTGTCCAGGCAGAGAAAGCGGCTGTTTTCTTTAAAACCTGTGAAAAATTTAGTATTCTGGGAAGATGTGTGAGAATTATTTACAAACACTAGTGGTCTTATCACCAGATGACTGATACCAATAAACTCTCTTATGATGATGATGTTGTTGTTGTTGTTACAGAAATACCTCAGCAGGCTGGTGCTCAGACCTGGTGACAAGTTCCAAACTGAGAGCGCATCGTTACTGTTAACTGACATTAACCGACATTCCTGCATTGGGGACCATTGTTTTATAGAGCGGGAAGGGGTTCGTTCATTCACTGCTCATTTTGTTGTACGTCTTGCAGGACAAGCGCTTTCCTGATGAAACTGCATGTTTTCATGGCTAATGAGCTGAGCCAGTCCTTGGTTTCTGTCCATGTACTACAGGAATTAAACCGTATGGAATATTGCTGTGGAATATTTAGGTTCATTTATAAATACGAAGATTCATGTGTACAAATTGGCTTCAGTCTTAATTGATTTAGAATACTTGATTAGACAACACAGCTGAGCCAATGTAACTCTTGCTGCTGCTGAGAGAGGTGGTTCGGCCCTCGCTTTTGTCTTCTGGCCATATGGTGCTTGTCTGACTCCTCGCTCCACCGCTGAACTCCCTCCTTCCTGGAGGAATCAAGCCATTTTATCTAGTTTGATGGTGTGAAACAAGTGTGAGGAACTGTGCCCTTCCTTTCTGGAAACGGCGTTTCTGCACAAGGGTTGCAGGTCTAGTGAGAAAACCTCCAGTGCCAAAAGGTACAAGCTAGATCAACAGGAGTTCATTGCTACTTACTGTTTTGATCAAGAAAAAGGAGTAGTCTGGTTTTACATATAACTTCTGTGATGTATTTTTAGACGTTACCACCTGCACATGATATAATAGTCCCGTGGCAAGGAAAAAAAAGATAAAAAGAATGGCATTTCTAGCACAGATGGCATGATTGATAGAGCTGTGGTTTTACATACTTTGAATTTTAGTGGAGTGAGGAGACTTTCTGCTCTTGAACTTACACTATCCAGAATTCTGAAATAAAAGATATTAAAAAATGCCTTGGTGCATGTATACTTGGCAGAAAAGCAAGACTTACTGCTTCACCCAGTAAAAATCAGCGGTCACAGAACAAAAGTGTTCTTCACCAGCTAATCATGTAGAACATGGCTACGTTTCAGTAATTTTGGTGACTGAGGAGGGCATCATGTGTTTGAAGTACAGGTGCCCTACTTGTGTTTATTTGGTCTTTCTGTCTTACTGGGGTTCTGCAAAGCCAGTGAGAGTCACCTGTGGTGTACTGCCATCCTTTATAGTAGCCCCATCGCAAAGCATGGTGTGATGTGTTAACTTTGGGAAACAGTTACAGAGTTTTCAAAAGCATTAGGAATGATGGGTTGGGTATCATCTTGTTTTAACAGCAGCTTTAGCAAGCATGTGTGAAAGTGCAAATGCAAAGGTTGCAGGGGCACACTTAATGCTCGTGCTCAAGGGCTGGAGCAGGCGCTAAGGCAAGAAATGTCCGTGTTAGCGTTGCTTGAGTCCAGCTGTGGCACCCTCCCGAAGTGGGAGCAGTGGTGTGTGGTGGCAGGAGCTGCCCAGAGCCGGGGAGAGGTCGGAGCAGGATTGTGCCTCTGCTTGGAAGAAGCAAGGGAGAGGAGGTGCCTTTGGTTTTGACAGCTTGGGTGCTCTTTTCTCGTATTTAGGGTCTCCACAGTCTTAATAGCTTTTTTTTTTTGTTTGTTTATGTGCCTTCTCCATGACTGTTTTACTGTTTCTGTAGAGAAAGGAGACTTACTAGGTGTAGTGCTAAAAACAGGTAGTACTGACAGCAGTCCTAGTTTTGGGATTCCTGGCCGTGGGCACTGTGTGGCAAAACCTCTTCAGGCTGACCTAAATCAGTACCTTAGGTAGCAGGATTGTACTGCTGTCTCTTCTTGACTGGCCACTGGAGAGAGATGTCTGAGTTGGAAGAAGCGAATTAAATGTGCCTTTTACCAGCAGAGCCAAGCCAGCCGGGTCTGCCAGACCCTCTGTGGGTTGAACTGAGCCTGAGGCATGGGGACTTTGGTGGCTTCAGGGAATCACCTTCTGTTTGCGCAGCCTCCGGGTAGAGAAGGAGCCTGGCGCAGCACGCTTATGCCAGGCAAGCAGAAGCCATCAGAGGTGGCCAAATGGGGCATGTGTCCCCCACCAGCTGGGCTTCCTTCAGGCCTGGCTGGGGGCTGGCTGGAGCCAGGCTTCATGTTGAAATGAAGAGCCAGGGCCGGGCAGGCAGCACGTATGCAGGAGTGGGGGACTTCAGCAGCCGGTGTTTAGTAGTTTCTGCTGACAAAACCTAAGTAGGAATTTTTTTACCCCAGCAGCTTTGAGCATAGCTAAGTCTGCACACATTTTGTATAGGACTGAAAAGGCCTGTGCCCACGGCTTCTTGCTGCCAAATTTCAAAACACTGCTGCAAAGTAGGGAGGTTTACGAATATGACAAGAAGGAGGGTTATAATAGAAAACAGAAGTAAATGTAAGTATAGGTGTCACAGCTTCTTGCTTTACATGTAGGGACAGACCTTTATATTCTCGAGCAATTAGTAATTTTGAATATCCATATTTGTACATTGTAAAGAGTTAGGTTGCTTAGTGTTTTTGACAGCCTGGTCCCTTAACAAGTTTTTGGAGAGGGGCTACTTACATGTGACAGAGGTTGCTTACAGCTGTGTTGCTTATGAAAATTATGTCATGTATGTGTGTGCATATAGGTGTGTGTGCACGTCTGCCGACTGCACATCGAAATCACTTTCTTCTCGTACTGACCCCAAGGTCTGGAGGCATTTTTCACACTGTGCACAAGGCAGTACCTTAGACCCACAGCCTCTGTGGAAGCAAAGTATTTTCTAGCATCCGCAGTTAATTTTTGGAAACGCAGAACCGCGGGGAAGCAGCATTCCTTGGCGGGTTCCGCAGGGCCAGCCACTAGCGCTCGCCGGGCATGTCAACGTGTTTGCATCCAGGCCTGCCCTCCCCCGGCCCCATCTGCGCCCAGGCTCGCAGCAGGCGAGTACAGAAATGGCTGTGGTTATACCTGGTTGTGGGTGATGGGTTGTTTTTCCCCTCTGATTGCTGCAGGCGCGGAAGAGAACAGCAGCTTATCGAGCCCTTCAATCTGGTTTGCTGAGCGTAACAGCTTATGAGAAAATGGCCGCCCTGTTTTCCAGAGCGGTCCCAGGGATGACCACGCAAGAGAAAATGAGGATCTGAGCATGAGAAATCTCTCGGCGGTTTCCCGGGCCATTTAGCATTTATAAATACGCTGCGAAGGATCTTTTTTCTTTCCAGGTAGCTGCCTGGCTTTAATCCTTGCAGATTTGCCAGCCAGCACTGTCATTCTGGCTGGTCTGCTTCGAGGGTGGCTCCTTCTGAGGAGGGGTGGGAAGGAGCCATTCCAAACACTCATCAGTGAGCCCTGGGAACCCTTCCGAGGTGGGGGTGCGCACCCCTGTGTGTGTCTCTCTCTGCGTATATATGCATATATATGTATATATATAGAAGGTGAGATTTTAGGCTTGAAATTTGCCTTCTAAGGTGCTGGTACTGTAATCACTCAGTTTTTAGTGATTATATTAATGAAGTGTTGTTTTCTAAAGTATTTAGTGCTTCTAAAAACGACTGTCTTCATTTTCTCACATTTTGAGTGACATAGCATTGCGTTATAAGCAGACATTATGTGATGTGAAATAGAAATGCATATAACCATTACACTGAGGTATCTCTAGGCCAAGAAGGTTTTAATATTAATGCAGAAATGATCTGCACAAAACAATTCCCACTGAATAACCCGCTACAAAATTCTCTGCTGTTCAAGTGCATGATCCCATTATTAGGTGGGATAATAAAAATTTTTAGCGAATCGTACTAGCTTTTTCAGCAGTTTTTTTCATTCCATTCTTCAAAGGATCTCAATGCTTTAATGAATTAATTCTCTCAGTATCCTGTTGAGAAAGGCAGAAAGTGTTTAAGGAATTCTGAACTCTAGGAGAGCAAGAAAGTAACTTACTTGGAATATCATGGGAAGTCTTCTAAAAAGAGTGATTAGCTCCTTTGGCATTTGGACCTTTAACGTAAACAACTGTCTCATAAACTCTGGTACATTTAGCTGTGGTGGTTTAAGATGTGACAGTTATCTGTTGTACTCATCTGCTGGGTTTAATCCTTCATCGACTGCTCAAGCAAACGCCGGCTAGCCTGTGAGCTCCCGTGGAAGCACTGTGGCCTTGGGCTCATGTAACCCCTGCTGCCTGGTGGGTCGTGCAGGGGCCTCTCCGGTCTGAAACTACCAGAGCTCTTCACAGCCAGGCTCGTAGTGATCTCTGTTTACAGTAATGAGGGAGAGGAAAAAAGAAAAGAGAAGGAAAAAAAAACCCTAACAAAAAACCCAAACAGAGCTAGAGATGTTGCCTTTAACTGTGGGCTTCCCTACCAGCCTCCAAGCAGTGTTTCAAAAGTGTTGTTTTCAGGTAACTACTAGCAATATCAGTATTGTGGCAATGATTTACGTTGGTTTCTGAGGGCTCATTTCTTCCCTTGAATAGGCTTTTCCTCTTCTTCCCTGCCATCTCTTTAACACAATAGTGCAATAAGGCTTTTCTGCAGGACCGATGTTGCTTTTGAGCATAATCACAACCTATGCAGTCCAAATCAGTTGAAGGCAAAAGGTAGAGAACTCCCTTTATCTTGTAATGAAGAGCCGTAGAGACATGTTTCAGCTCCCTTTTTCTCTGTCAAACATGGCACTGCAAAAATGATGCTAGAACACCTCCGATTCTGTGGATGCTACGCTGCACATCAGTTGGAAACACGAGAGTGCCCGTGTAGCTGATTCCCTCTTCCAGACGTTGGCTGTGCTGCTTCAGTGTCACGGCAAGCCCAGGGAAAATGCTTCACAGAGATCACTGCAGCTGTACCGATATCAAACAAGATGCATTCTTGTGAATCAAACCCTCACTGTGTTCCCTTTGTATTTTCTAGAGCTGTCCAGATAACCTTTTTTTGTATTGGGGAAGAAAAAGGCTTTTTCAAGGAACTACCCGTTCAAATTGTGTATGTAGCAAAGGAATAGGAGGGATACTATTTGTAGGAAATATTACAGTTTGCTTCACATTTATTCTTCTGCCACTGTCATTTCTTTTTTAACAACTGGAGCAGAGGAGCCTGAAAATGGAACTGGAAGCAAAACCGCAGGTTTTGTTTTGAAAAGCCCTTTGGAAAGGATACCTGTGTTCATACTGCTGTGCCAGCATGGAAGCTGGCAGTGCTGCTCCTTGCCTCTGAGCTGGGCTCCACTGCAGTGCTGCTTGGAGCGGGCTTGTTACCCGACTGCATGCTTTCATTATGTCCCTTGTTTTGGATGGGTCCCGCGAGGTCTGTGACAACATGAATTCGGGCAGTGTGTGACAATCTGACCAGGTGTCTCTAAGAGGTATCCACTTTAAAACAAAGAACAAATTATTGCACTGAAAATGCTGAGCAATGTTTGTTTATTGGCTGTAACAGCACTGCACAGTGTGGGGTTTTGTACAGAAGCCCAAGTTAGCGTGGTTAGCAAAACAGTGCAGCTTCTTTAGGGCAGTGCTTTACCTGGGCCAGTTATACTTTACTACAGGAAAAATTAAGTAACGTGGAATGTAGCGTGTCTTGCAGTTCTCAAGCTAGTATGAGTATCTCCTTTGCAGTGTGACCTGGAGGCGTTTGCATTGTTTTGTTATATTTTTCATCTACCAGAATACATTCATCCCGTACCTCTGATTTTATTCTGAAATTGTAACTTCTGGGGACAAGGATAATCTTGTCTCTTTTTTTAATCTGGATTTTTCTAGATTTTAATTTCATCTTGCATATAAAACTCATGGTTAGGAATCCTAGGCAGCAGCTTAATACAAATAACGATACATTATTATTGATCAAGGCTTCCTGTCTCCTGTTATATCTTGAAAACAGCTGGCTGGATTGGATGCTTCTGAGCTTCTTTATACTGATACTCACCAGCTTGTAATTCTGAAGAGAAGAATAAATAATTCAGATGGTTTTGTTTCTCTTTTAAAAAAGTATTGCAATAAAGCAGTTTGAGCATTAGGCCCATCTAATGCAATTCCAAATATTTTAAAAATAGAAGACTTATGAGATAATGTTATTGATGGTCTGTCGTGCCAGATAAATATTTCAGTGGACTAATAACGTGAAGCTGCTTTGGAGGGATCTCTGCTGGCATTTTTGTTACACAATGTGAATGCTAGGCTGCCGATGTTAGGCCCCGAACCTGACCTACTGTAAAATGTTTACGATTTTGCTTTCTCTGTGTTCTAAAAATGGATCAGCTTTCACAGTCTTTTATTCTCGTATAACTTCTCCTTTTCCACACAATCAAACCTAGAATCAGCTGCTTGCTTTGCTGGGCTGACATGCACACTGCTTTATTTTTCAATTTCATCAGTAATAGGCTTTTCCCAGATCGTAATGGTGCTCCATTGACATAATGATGTTGCTCCTTATTCACACCAAAAAGCTACAGAAGTCTGTCTACAGATTCCACAGTCTTTACAGTGGGATTATGGAAATGAATAAAATGATTCAGATTAATAGCTTTAATTTCTCAGCACTTTATTCTAGTTTTTCTTGAAATAGAATATACATTTACGGTGCTACTTCAGGATGTGTCGAGTCTCCCTGTCTGCTATATACCTCCTCTGGCTTCTGTGTTAGCTGGGCTTTGAAGTGACAGTATACTGTGCATGTTCTTGCTTCCGTGGAGCGGGGAAAGAGACAAATAAAACTCTTTTCAGGACGTTTAAACCCTTTTCAAGAGTACAGTATTACTGTATCTTTGGTAATACTGAAAGTCAGGAGGCCTTTGCATGCCAACCTGAATACAAAACAAATACATTTAAATTACAAGGTTTTCTTGAAATATGTGCTTGTGAGCACAGTGCTGAAGTCCCTCATAGGGAAGGAAATTTCACTGTCCTCTCCCCTGCATTTGGCACCATGTCTGGAGGGTTTAAATGAGGGAGTCTAAAGCGTACTCGGAGGACCAAAAGTCACAAGGATGTTGGCAGCTCCAACACACAACGGAACTTGTCTTAAATAATATTCCCACACAAATGGGAATTTGGGAATTTTCTCAGTAGCGTTAGCAAGTAAAATTCCATAGCGATGTTCATGTGTGCACAGGGTTACCTGAGGCCTAAGCAGTCTGCACATGGGGTTTTACTTCAAATAGCGGCTCTAGATTGAGAACCCCAGGGAGAGAGCTTGCTTTCAAGTTTGCACTCTACTCTCTTTAAACGGATGGCAAAAAACCCAATAAAATTATAAAGCACATGTGTGGTTTGTTTTGTTTTGTTTTTCTCTCTTTTCTGGCTATGGGCTTTTCAGTTGCTCTTCGTTTTGTACGCCTGTGTGTGTCCCGTTCTTCTGGCTTTTGAGACTGACAGCAGACCCCCAACGTTGTGTCGCTGCCTTGTTTTGCAGTTCACTTTGCGGTCCCCTGAAAGCGTGGCTGCCCTTTTTGGCTTGGTCTACACCACAGGGCTCTGCTGACGAGGAGTGGACGGGAGAAAGGGGAAAGGGCCCTCCTCAGGGCCAGAAAAAATGCCGGCAGGGCCCTAACTGCCAAACTGTGGGTGCTTCTATCATTGTTCCTCCTGTCGATTGGGAAGATGGCGGGTCCTTGATGGCGAAGAAACACTTTCTAATCATGTGCCTGGCATCTCCCGTAGGCCAGAAGAGACTTTTTAATGGAGACAGGTCTTCAGATCTGAAGGTCAGACCTACTTTAGAAAGTCTCGCCACCAGAGTTTAAGCTAAAATGGGTATGCTATTCCTCCTTGCCTGTCCATTTTGCCAGGGAAGTGCCACCTGGCTTTTGTCATGTGCTTTGGTGGAAGCTACTTTGCACTGCTGATATCAGTCCAAGGCTAGAGCTTATTAACGCCTTTTGGCCACAGGGACCATATCCACATTAGGATTGTGCTATTAACAGCAGGTAGCTGAAGGCTTTTTAACTCATGGTTGTGGTTTCAGACAGGATTAGGCTTTATTGTATTGTTTGTGTACAAGTACAAAAAGTTCTATTTCAAAAAGCGTCACAGATCTACTCCCGGTAAAAAAAAGGCCACTTTTACTGTAATGTAGCTGCTCAGGCTATGTTATTGATACATACGCTTGGGAGAGGGTTTGTTTCTTTGTTGTTACTTCTGTTAGCCCTGAACCTATGAGGAAATAAAACTGAATTGTATTTTTTTCTGGAGCGTACAGTTTTAAACTAAGGACACATGAGCAAGTTACTGTGGGCTAACAAGTTATTTCATGTTGGTGAAAGAGCACTAAGTTAATTTCCGCTGCTTTTTCTGTGCCATGAGCTTAGAACATCTGCATAGATATACCTCTCTATTCCTACGAGTAGAGGAATATGAACAGAGAATGCGTATTCCTGGTAAGTTATAGGATGTCTACAGAACCTCAGTTACTAAGCCTTAAAATCAGTTCTGTCTTGGGATCCAACTTAGGGAGTCATGCTGCAGTCAGTGATAATCACAGCTGTACCCATGCACAAAAGGTAAAGAATATACAACTTCCCAGTTGTGACAGGGAGTAGAATAAAGAGGAAAGTTATCTAGCTGACTTTCTGATAAATCTGGCAGTTAAAAAGTTGTTTTTATCAGTAAATTGGACAAATTTGATCTGGAAGTAGCGGAACACAGAAAGCGTCGAGCACAATAATGTTGTCACTAGAATCAGTTTTCACGTTAAGATTCACAGACCTGGATTTGGACTTCAGATTCACTAGTGAAAATCTGGAATAGCTTTGTCTGTATTTCGTTTGATTCTCTCCAGACATACTTTGCTGGAAAGGAGTTCAGCCTCGGCTAACCCACTCCAGGCTAAATTGTTCACCTGTTCATTTAGCTGTGCACGTGTTCACCTGCTCATCTACTGACACGAATTTCCTATGAAGCCAAAAGACGTGGGTACATTTTATAAAAACGTGGAAATCTTGGAAATTTGTAACTTTTGGCAGCCATGACAAATAAGCAGCCATATCCATTACCAGTCCCCAGAGTTATCCAGTATCCTTTCTTTAAGTAATTTCTTACAGTAATTTTTTTTTTAAATCAATCTTTTTTCACTTGTTATTTATTATTCATAGCATTAATAAGAGTTCCCTACTTGTCTTATTTTTTTCATTGGTGTCTTGGACATTTTAACACAGTAACTGTACTTGGTTTCTTTCCTTACTGTAGATGGTTTTGTGCTTTTTTCACCATGTGTTTTCCAGTTTTATCATCTGGAAATATTATTAAAGTTATTATATACCTTTTCTTAATCCAAAGACATGGTGCATCTGTTGACCTTCAGGGCATGTTGCTGGGGCCATCTGGTTTTCAAGGGAAGTGGGGGTTGGCGAGGAATGGGGAAAGATTTAAGGCAGGAGGAGATACCAGGTTTCTTATTTATTATTTGATTAAGGTTTTGTCGAACGATAAGACTGATTGGTACTTGGATACAGTGTTTGACTTCTGTCTTTGGTTTTTCTTGGGGGTTTTTGTTGTTGTTCTGAAGGGCTGCTGGGCTCAGGAAGGCCTGTGTGCATGTTCTTGTGTGTATCAAAATAAACAAAACAATGCGGCCCCAAACTGCTGTGAAGCATTGACCAATGCTGCTGTTGGAGTCTATTAGTACCAGGATTAAATTACATTGTTTCGGACACTGTCCTAGACTGTGTTCACCTCCCAGTTGGAAAAAATGCTAGTGGCCAGTGAGGAATTAGCAGGACAAGGTACCAAGCCTATTTGAACCAGGGAAAATTCATATCTAGAACACATTTGTGTTCTGGAAAAACACTTTCTGCCCAGTTTTTCTGAAAGAACCTGATAGTCTTTTTTTTTTTTTTTTTTTTTTAGTGGATCCTTAGCACAAGGATTTCTGATCTTGTCTTTCCGGAATAAAGGAATCTGGCACACGTGTGCCAGTCTCACTGGGGGCTGGAGGCAGAGCAGCGAAAAAGGGAGTGTTGTCAGCTCTAGATGTTCCCCATTTCCAGTAAGGCCACAGCGATTGCTGTTCAGTGGTTTTGATGCATAGTTTAGCATTAAAACCTTCACTTTCTTTTCCTTTTCTCTTTTCTCTTGTGCCATTAAGAAACCATTAGTTGGCAATATAGGGTATAAATTGTTAATTTTTCTTTTATTTTGTCAATGTATGTCATATATCATGAAGTACACTGCAGTGCATAAAAAGCTTCGATTTTCCTATGCTAAAAGCTGTTACAGTTCAGTGAACCGAAGTCTCATGCATGAACTGAAAATATGGCACACGCTTTTTTAGGAGGAGAA
>NW_010564255.1:0-6982 GCF_000687285.1 Phaethon lepturus | reverse complement strand
AAAGAGTGTCTTTTAAGTAAATTTACAGGATAAAGTGTTTGTTTCAACTGAAAACAAGAAACAGCTTGGTTGTAAGAGAAAAGTTTAAACTCATATGTTGGAAATAATCTTCTCTAAATTAACAAAGAGCTAACTTAAACTAAAGCAGAACTTCCCCACATGAAATTATTGTGTCTTCGTATGTGTAAGTTCTGAGTGATCTGTTTAAAACCCAGAACAACCATTCTTAGAGGAGCAGGGGGGAGTATGTGTGTGTGTATTTTTTTAGGGAAAGTTTTCATCTCAATGCTTCTCACTTCATAATCTCCCATAACTGACCCCCTGTAAAACAAAATCTTGCCCCCAGTCCAACGGCTCCTGCCCACACGCACATCTTCTGATAACCTGTAGTAAACCAGGTGGCTGGGTTACAATTATGAGAACACAATAATCTTGTCGTATGCTTCTGTGTGTAATAACATCCACAACACTTCTTAATTATTCAATATACTGTCAATGTTCTCAAACGAGTTTTTTCTCCACCTTCGGCACTGTATTTTAGGAGAACATAAGCCAGTTGAGTAGTACACTTTCCTTGCAAATAAATCTGTATGTATGGAGAGGAAAGAGTAAAAGAAACGATGCACCTTTGTAATGCTTAATCAGTTCTGCCCGAATTTGGAAAAGTACACAGATGGGGTGGGGGGAACCCTAAGTTCTGTGAGGAAAGAGAAAACTAAGTAACCCCATTAGGAAAGTTTGCTTTATCGATTGTGATTTCCTGGGATATTTCATTCATACATAAGTTTTTTATCAGTCTGATATGTCATTCCAGTCTTGGTCCTATGAAAGAAACTTTCTCCAGTTTCTTTTTAATAACCTGTAAATTTGAGAGTGAGGCAAAAGAGTTTTTAGAAGTATGGTGCATATGTTAAAAGCTTGCTTTGATGTTTTCCTTGTAACCTAATAAAAGCATTGCAGAGGTTTACCTAAATAAAACCCTCTGAGTGTGACCTGTCTCACTTTTTTTTTTTTTTTTTTTTTTGAAGAAGGGGTTAACTAATCTTGGTTTTGTTAGCTATTGTGGAATGACAGAGAAGAAAAAGTTAGCAGGCTCTGCCCTGGGATTTCCGATGTCCGTGATCAAAAGCCTTTCTCACAAAGCCACGCATGGGTTTGCAGAAATTCCACTCCGGGCTGATAGCTTCCCGAGTTAGAAAGCTTTCGAGACTGTGTAGCTTTTCTTAGGAAAACATGTTAAAACATAAAACATCTGTCAGAAGAGCTCTTTGTTTGGAAGCCTTCTTGAAGCACACCTTGGAATTTCCTTCCTTGGTGGTGGTGGGTGTGTGCGGTAAACATGAAATAACCGGGCGTGGTGTCACCTGCGTTCAGCGTCTGAGGGGTTGTGGAGGTGTTCGAGAGACCAGGCTCTCGTTGTGCCATAAAACACACTCGGATACAATCACAGTTTTTGCTTTTTTTGACAACATACAGTAAAAACAGGCACAGTAAGAACATGAACAAGCAAGGAATCGTGTTCAGGAGAGTATACAATACAAAAAGTTTAGCACTTAAAATTTTGTTCTACAAAACTGGAAGCCTGTACTCTAGATTGATTTGTTCGGCTCTTACTCTGTAGATCAGATCCTCACGTTCTTTGTGCTGAGTTCCTGTGTGCTGCTTTTTTATTCATGCAGAAATGCTTACGGAATTGTAAATGAAATTATTTTCTGGCTCAGATATCAACTAGATCGTTAACTAAATTCCAAGCGTAGAGCCAAACCTTATCCTGCCTGCCTCTGCGACGTTAATGGAACTCCAGCAGGTGTGGCAGCAAAAATTTTTTACATGGAAAATCTTGATTACTTTGGTTAGCCATAGCAGAGAAACTCTGCCTGACTTTCAAGTCCAGAATGAATTTGCAGGATGTGAATCTGGAATAACACTGGTAGGCTGATCATATTCAGTGACAAGTCACTCGATTCCCTTAACTGTAGCCATTCCTCCCATTCATTTCTGAAGGCATATCTGAAGGAATGAAATGGCTTAAAATTCTATTTGAATTTAAGAAGTGATTTTTTTCTCAGCAGAGCAGCATGTTTTTGTTTTCTTACCAAAGCAACATTTTTCATAGAAAATTTTCATCTTTTCCAAAGTTCTGGAGAAGAATATGAAGGACCTTAGTGAAGCAGTTTGATGGATATTTACAGGGAACATTTTGCCAATAGAAGAGGCGGCATGAAAAGAAACATGAAGGTCAATGTTTGAAAATGTAGTAAGTGGACAAGGGCACAAACATGCAAGTAAGATAAAGGAGGTTAGCAAAGGACTATGAACGCCTTAAAAAGGGGAAAAAAATGCTTACATTTGAGATGATAGTGTGATTTAGTGGTAAGTTACTTGGAAATGCTATGCATAAACTTTGATTAATAAGAGTTGCATTCAGGTTTTATACAGACACTGGAACAGGTTGCCCAGGGAGGTTGTGGATACCCCATCATTGGAAGTGTTCAGAGTCAGGTTAGACAGGACCTTGAGCAACTTGATCTAGTGAAAAACATCTCTCCCCATGGCAGGGGTGTGGGACTAGATGATTTTTTAAGGTCTCTTCCAACCCAAACCATTCTCTGATTCTATGATCCTATAGAAAAACAAAGATATTTATATAAATTTGGAGAGTTCTCCAGATGGAGATCTGGAATAATGTATAGATTAAAGATAATGTTATCAAGGGTTACAAGTCTGTGTGACAAACAAGGTGATGTTTACAGTACTTAACAAAATTAGCAGGGTAGCAAGAAAGGCTGCAGAGCAAGAGGAGAGAGAATACTGAGCATTCAAAATTATTCTGGAGCTGACAGCCAAACGTCCTGGTCGCATCAGAAATGGGTGAGGATTCTTGTTTTCAGTGGAGAAGAGGCAAGTCTGGAGCACAGAGTACCTATTCATAGGTGATAATTAAAAGAATTTTTGAATGAGATACCCTTGAGTGGAGAATAAGGGAGTCATGGACAGATCTCTGTGGAATCCCCAAATGAAGTGTAAAGTACAATTAACCATGAATAGGAACATTTAAAACAAAAAGTAATTCCATATACTTTAAGAAGAAATTTAAGAAATGAGCCGTTTCTTTTTCAATTGAAATAATGATGATATGCAACATTCATGTTCAAGTCAATGTTTTGTTTTGGTTGTTTTTTTTTTTACAATAGGATTGAATTTCAAAAGCAGAAAAAACAGTATGCTAGAGTACTTGAGGAAATGGCTAGAAGTTGGAGTACAAAAACCTGCCACCTTCTGATACACATTTTACATCTGCAGTTTATCTTGATTGCAAAGGAAAAAACGTCGTTTTACCGTTTATTGAGTTAAATGATACACTGAATTGAATTAAATCTCCATTAAACAGGAAGGAATATTGAGGAAACCAGTATATTTACATGAGAAGTTCCATTAAACCCCATATATACTAACAGTGAGTAAAACAAACAGTATAAATGTGAAAGCAGGCTCATTCGGATTTTCAGGGTGATACTGCCTAACTAAAGAGTTTGGAAAAAAAATTAAATATACGCACACACATTTACATACATGCATGAGAAAGAAAAATAGAAGACTGTATTTCTAGTCTCTTAGCTGTATCCCTGTTACTTACTAACCTAGGGTCTTTTGGGTGGGATCATCTCATCTAATTCCCAGGTTACACAGACATCAAGTAACAGATGTCTGTCTCTACCTCTGAGCCATCCCTGACCCAGGCTTAGGTGCTCCCAGCACGCAGCTTCTCTCCTTCTGGGGCTGGGTCTCACCCATCAGGTGTATCACGCTACAGAAGGGCCTCTCTCCTGACATTGAGAGGAGCCTTGCTTGGACACATGTCTATATTGTACCTGTCAAAAAGACATCAACCTAGCTATTAGCTTCTGCTATATTTCACTAACCTAAATGATTTACTCCTTATTGTGCCATAAATACTTAGTTTAAAATGCAGCTGAGCTTGCAGTCATTTTATATGTATTTTTAATCAGCTATGCCTGCTGGCCAAGGCTTTTATTTGTCATAATTGATATCTGATGTTATGATCTTTCTGAAATTAAAGTAACCTACTATAATGTACTTGCTAAGAGAAGAAAATTAAGGTAAGTTTTAAGGCAGAGATGAGACACTGAAGTGAGAACGTGGGTTTACAGTAAAAAGAGATCCCAAAGCAAACAGTCCTGGAAGGGTATTGAGCGAGGTCAGTATAGTCCTGGGAGGGGCTGAGTAGCTCTAGGCATGTTTATAACTAATTTTTGAAATACTACAAGTGTAGCTCACATTATAAATAACCATATGTTCATTAAATAACTGAAGAAGGAAAATCTGGGAAAAGTTTGTCCAGACATTTATAACTTTTTAAAGGGCAGTTGATTTTTTCCATATGATTTTCAGACTAAGAAACTATTTTCATCTCTTGAGACTGCTCATTGTTGTTGAGAGCTGCAGTAAAAGAAAAGAGCAAAGTTATCATCCAACCTTAAATGCAAAACATGAAAACATTTGGGATTTAAACTGACTATAGGTTGCTTGATATAGCTTTTACTTTATAGCAGAGGTCTATGGCAAAGCTTCATTGAAAACTTAATTTAGCTTTTTTTCCTGAAGTCCAAAGTGATGGTTGAATGCCTGAACACAGAGAGAAGAATATGCGTTCTGCCTGCCAAATTGGAATTGTTCAATACATATTATGCAATTCATCCTCATCATAAAGAATGTACTGTTTCTCTATTTCAAATTTTGTATTTAACCATAATATAGATGTATACAAAAAAGAATAAGCTTTGTATGAGTAGTGTACAGTGAAAGTGAATTAATAAAGTAAGAGCGCGAGTAGTTCACAGTGAAAAAAACTGGAATAGATACAGATTACTCTGCAGACACTATTGTAAATGTCAAGTAGAGTTTGACAGCTGGTAGGTTGGAGACATAATTAAAAAAAAAATTCCATACATGTACAGACTGCCTTTTAGCGTGAAGAATTGGCACACAGCAAAATAAGAAGGTGAGTGGCATATGGGGGATTAAGGCAGCTGAGTTCTAGTGGAAACTGGAGGCAAACAAATAGGCCTTCGAGACAAAGACAGCTATATTGGTAGCACTGGTGGTGTGTATTTTTTGATTCATAGCATAGCAATTTACACTAATTAAAGGAAGGTTTGTCTCATGCAGTTTCCCATCCCAGCCAGAGCTTCTCTAATGCAAAAAAGAGGAAGGTGTCGGAGGAGAACTGTCTGGAGAAGGGGCAAAGATTCCCGTTTAACTGACTGGTCTGTGTGACAGTCCGTTTTGACGGAAGGGAGAAATAAGGTCTTTGTACACTGAGCTAAATTGTTAGACATTATGGTCTGTTGGGTTAAATAAAGGCATTTAGGGGCGATCCAGTTTTAAGCAAGAATTAGTATTTCTGTCAAACATAGTTCTTTTAAGATTACTTCACTTTTAGACAGCTCCTAAAGCATTAGTACAAAATCAAGTTTTGAAGGTAGAATACTTGTGTTCTTTAAATATTATTTCTGTATATATTTATTTTTGGCTTCAGTTTAGGTTACAAATATAACGACACTTGGCTGTGACCCCACAGAAGGAGAGATTAGTTAGGCAATATAAACTATGTTGGGAACTGAGTTGTGCATTTATTTGTGTATCTTTGTCTTTAGTCTCTTGCTTGGATTTCTATGGGTGCTTTCATTGTCGTTGTACTTACCACTTCCATTTTTTAAGACATGCTTTTTAATCAACATTCTGCAAGTCTAGCGATGTTGTCTGACATACTGCATCCACTCCAGACAATCACTGCATCATGAGGAGATTCTGCTGAATCACAAGTCCTTATGAATCTCTTAAAAAGACAATATTTGAATTTGTACTAGAAATGGAGCAGATTTTCTTTGCAATTTAATATGAAATGCAAAATCATGACCTATAAGTGCTATAACTCCTGAGCAAAACTGGGACCTATTAAGTCCTGAATTTATTATTTTCATTGACCTAATGAAAATAATATTCAGCCAGTATTTGCGGCTGGAGTTTGAGAGAAGGTCATCGACTCAACTGTGAGAAGACTCTTAACTATGCACCTGGACCTGGGCAAGGTAGTAAACCCGCATTTGCCAACTGTAGGCTTTCCAGCAGGTGAAGGGCTTTTCTTCATTTCTGCATATCAATTTAACTAATAGCTTAAAGGTGAGAAACTGCTTGGGAGATTACTAGGCAGGAAAGCTCCTATTCTCTCCCGGTTAGTAATTTCACTAGAAAACTCTTTAAGAAAGAGGGGCTGAGATCTATTGGTTTTAAAATCTTAGAGGACATAGGGACCAGAAATGTTCAGTTAATTTCACTAGTTATCGGTAAGTCCTCCTGTACGTATTGAATTGGTTCAAAATGCAGAACTGATTATTAAATGTCTTCCACATCTTACATAAACTTCTATTAACTGGTAAAACATTGTTTCAAAAGTGTTTACTATGTTTAAAAGATGGACTTTTTCATAGATTTTAATTTAAGTTTAATTTCAATTTAAAAAACCTGATGACCCTGTGTATAAGAAGGGGTCATTCATTACTATCTAGCTAAACGGTGTGCAAAAACAGTAAATGTGGGTTAGCAGACATTATTCCGTAGGTATGTGTGCAACACAGCTTCAGAGTAAGCAAACTGCAGTATCGAGTTGGCGTGAAGATTGTATTTCATTATATATTAATCGGCGTGTACTAAGAAATTCTGAAAAAAATAACTAAAATATCAGTGTTGTAAATGGTTGTGCAGCACCAGAACCTTTTTGGCCGAGATCCACGAAACACGTAGGGTGTCGGCTGCAGTGCAGCGGGCGAGCTCTGGGCGGGGGAGATAAGGGCAGCACGGCACCGTTCGCACCCCTTCCGAAGGAGGCTGGGCCGAGCGTACAGCCAGAGCTCGCGGCACGTAGCGCAGGCCATGGCAGCCCTGGCCGCGGCCGCCCCTC
>NW_010564254.1:14125-17247 GCF_000687285.1 Phaethon lepturus | reverse complement strand
TTATATTATATTTTTATATTTATTAGTCACCTTGTATCTGATGTGATACACTCATACCACTACAAAATTCTTGTAAAATCTGTGTTTGATGACTCTATTCCCACTCTATGCAGACATAATTGCATGTGTAGAAAATATGCTATATATAACTTGCAAAATAGGGCCAAAAATTTGTGTGTACTTTCAATGCTCTGTCACCAGGTCCACAGAAGGACTGTGGAATCTCATCTTACCTCAAACCCTTCAGCTGGCTGAGCATGTGGGGAGCTCCTTCCAGCGACCCTCTGCCAGGCGTGGATTTCTCCCTTAGTTTTGCCTAAGTAAAGATTTTTCTCACTCAATGCATTGGCACAGTATGTTTTTTACAAACACCACATAAAAGTACTAGAGGCATGTTCTTTGTGAAAGCCGCGAGTCCATAGCCAATTGGTATCTTGTGTCAGTAATGATGGTAAACTTCACTGAAAGGCCAACTGTAACAGGAGTCAACTGAATAATTGGTTTTGTGTGCAAAAAGTTGTGGTACAGATCATACAGATTGTTGTAGACTTCAGAAGGTTTGAAATCTCTGTTAGTGAATATAAATAACAACAGTGTCAGAAAGGCTGACAGTGAGTTGTTTTTAAAGACTTCTGACATGTTAACAGTGACAGAAAACAGTAATGCTGGACCAGTGCTTTTACCCTATAGCAAAAAAAAAAAAAAAAATCTATTAAAAAGTCTGGGCAGTGTCCAAGGCAGGAGACAATAATAAAGTGATTTGCATTGCAAATAGCTGGGAAGTATTTATAGCCATATAAGTGGGTTTTATATAATTTCAGAATTTAGACATTTCAGAGGAATAGTGTGAGGAATATGCTTACAGGCTCTTTTACTCAGAAATAAATGACAAATGGCAATAGAGGCTGGTCTTACATTACAAGTGAGTGATATTTATTCTTATTTACTATTATCATTTTGCAATACATATTTTTATTGCCTGTTTTGAGAAGAACAAACTTAAAAGCTTTTCTGCTCAAATACAGACATGTTAATGCGTGTTAATCTGAATGTACCCCAGAATATTAATGTTCTCTGTATTCAAACAATTATAAAATTTTGAAGGAGAAATATTAAAAAATTTTATACATTAAAACATGTTACACCAAATAAACTTCCAATAAGTTTCATCTGGTAGTGCTGTTAATTTTTTTTTTTTTTTTGTACAATGGAGAACACTGTGAGAATTTGTTAGTCATTCCAGCTATAGTGACAATAGTAGGTTTAATCGTTTTACTGAGTTGGTGAGAATGTGACACTTGGACTCCAAAAATGGAACAGAATTATTCAGGATGACAGGAAAATAAGAACGTTGTCTAAGTATTCAGCTAAAAAGTCCTAAAACGATGTTACTGGGAAGTATTTAATATCATGTGCCTTAAGTATCTAGGTAGGTAACTCTGCACATGGGGTGTTTTACGTAACTCTGTTGTGCCAGAGAATTGTGAGTTGTGGCCATCAGGTTCATGAAAGACAGTGTCCCGACCACCAGCAATCCTGTCCGCACCCATGACACCGGGACCATCTTTGAAAAGCTGTTTGTTTTCTGCTTAGTTACTGAGTTTTAGCTGGAATTGTGCTAAGAGGTGCCCCGACTGCCACCACATACCCTCTTCCTGCTTAAAAATCAGTAGCGCTGCACGGCGCTGCATTTTCCATATTTTCTTCTTCCAGCCAGTCAGTAAAATGGTCTGATAGTTTTTTATGAATATGCTGTTCTGCATGCAGTGAACTGAGAAGAGTGACTTGACTGAATATTAAATTACCGTTTTGATCTATAGATACATTTGCACCCTCTGGGTGGAAACACACGTTGCTTAAGGAAGAAATGGGAAGCATTATGGTTCTAAGATAAGGCTAATAACAATGAATTTGGGAGTGGAAATCAGGAAAACTCATCCTCCCCAAAAGCCACAAGAGGAAACTAAACGCTTGCACACACAGACACATGCTTTCCAAAAAACAATTAAGAAAATAATCAAGCATGGTTTCTGTCTATAGTTTTTTTCAGCTGTAGAGACTTAATGAATTATGGTTTTTACTCCAAAAATACGATAATTAGAGTAAGGAAAGAATACAGGACCTTAAAATACATACATAAAACAAAATAGAAGGAGCTTAAAAATTTTGTCTCTTGAGTCAATATTCATGTACATTTTTCTTTTGCCTATCATACAAAAATATTTTGTCCACATAATAACATTTTTTCATGTGTTGAAACTGAACAGTAACCAAGCAGAGCAGTCAATGCACCTTTCCCATGCAGAATTCCTGTCATTCAGACTGTGGCCGATGCTACTTTGCAAGATGATAGAGTAAAGAGTCAGAAAGTACTTTCCTTTCTTCTGCCAGAAGCACTGGGGTAAAACAGAGCTGCTGTTTGTTTTGCAGCTGAGTGGATGTGACCAGTAAGAGCAGGAGACCAGTAGGAGGAATAGCAATGGGAGTGCCTTCCTCCTCTTCCAGAAATAGGATCACGGTGCGGTTTCTGAATCATAGCTAGAAACCGTGTTTCTGGCTCAATTTCAGAAGCGCCTTCAGTGTTGAATTCTGAACCTGGGCTTCTTTTACCATAATTTGCACAGAAAATAAAACTAGAAGAAGAAATGTACTGGTATTTTCCAGAATAGAAAGAATACTAAGGATTATTACACAATAATGTGTGTTGGTTTGGTACTGGTTGGTCCATACTCTTAACTGAACACAAGCTGTATAGAGTGCGATAGCAGAATGCTTGGATAGTTAAGCCTTCCTTATGGGGAAAAATGGAACAATATAGGCATAGTCTATTCTGAGAGCACAAATTCTGTCTCTATAGATGGGTGTCCTGAACATCCTGAATAAATTGTAATGATAATCGATTGGAAATGGCATGGGGTTTGCCTTGATGAGTATTACCAATCTTGCTATGCAGCACTGCTGAAGCTTTCCCATCCCTGTCTGGGAGTAGAGTGTAAATAATTTGGTGATTTCGTTGTACATTTCAAACATATTCCTAGTAGTTGTCTGAGAACTAGATCATACTTCATCTTGATTTGCTACACATTGGGCCAAGTAGAGGACAGTACCACTTCCTGGCATTT
>NW_010564254.1:0-14094 GCF_000687285.1 Phaethon lepturus | reverse complement strand
GTGTGTTTGGTCTGGAAGCCTTTAGAGCTGTCTTGACTAGCTTTTAGTACTGTGTATAACTTCAACTTCAAAATTCTTCTCAGTATAGTTTTTACTGTCTGAAAGCCTGAATTAGCTGTAAGAACATAAATGTAGCCATCTACATCAGCTGGTAAGCCTACGCTAATTAGATACCCTTCAAGAGCTGGAAATGCTGTATATCAGCACTTAAAGTTTTTGCTTGAAAGATTTGAAAGAAAGATTTGATACTAAAATTCTTAGTAGTGATTCCAGTAAATAAATTTTATTTCACCTCATCTATTCCTTTCTATTTAAGTTTGAATAAACCAAAGGGTGATATTAAAACTGCATTTGGAATTCTCCATCAGCTTCCAGAAGTAGTTTTAGTACCAGAAACAATCCTTTCTCCTTTCAGCAGATAAAACAACCATCATCATGTTTCTCACATACATGAAACTAACACAGCTCACATAAAAATGTAAGTGAATGAAGAAAGAATGAGCAGTTTTTGAACAAAGAGATGATCAGAAATAGTTTGTTGTTTGGGTTTGTTGTTTTTTTTTTTTAATTTCAGATAATGATATAAAACTGAGTGCATTTAACCAAATTATTAATCAAGGAGCCAAGGAAAAATTCAGGTCAGTAGGGAGCACAAACACCAAATTAAAAGTTACACATAAAACTAAAGAATCTGTAAATTCTACATAGATTGTCCCTCGAGAAATGTTACTTTTTACTTCTATTTTTAAACATAGTATCTTTCCAAGCACACACAAAGCTTCTCTACAGATATCATTTGTAAGAGATTTATGAGAATTCCTAGAGGTATGATAGGAAGCTGTAATGGGTTCATAATGGAGGAGTAGTGCTTTGAATTGCATCTTGGAGTTGGATTGCTGGCAAGTGGTTGAATAGCCATCCTTTTTTAATCAAAGTCATTTTGGAAGCACCAGTCATGGTTTGTAGTTAAAGCTTAATTGGATTTTGCATTTACCATAGTATAATCATGTTTAGCACTCAATATGGCTTCTATTTTTTTTTCTCTCAGAAGTCACTATTAGTTGTTGCATCCTTTTGAATAGGAAAAAACCAAAATGTAAATGTTATGTTGATATATTTTCTGCTGCGTTCCTTTTTTCTGAGGGTGACTCAGTGAATAATATGCAGAATACAGCTGCTATTGAATGCAGTACAAACAAGTGTCTTTTCTTAAATTCTGTGCTCTACCACAGCACAGCACATTTTTGGTGACTAGAAGGCAGACAATACTTACCATAACTAATAGGAAAGCCTGTTCCAGTTTGTTGGTACCCTGAAGGAACTCTCACTTTTACAGAGCTCTGCCACTGAAGAAGTCATATCTAATGTCAATAATGAGTCTCAGCTTTGTCAATATTCACTATTCACTGGTGCTGATTCCAGTCTTCCAGACAAAGGTACTTTAGAAAAGTGATCTTACATTTCAGTGGTGCTCTCAAATAAATAGATGCAAAACCAGAATTAATTCTTTTTTTTTTTTTCAGAGTCCAGCAGTATTTTAAATCAAGGAATATTTGTTCTTTCCTGATAAGACAAAGTTTGTATTTTTCACAGCATTTTGCCTTTACCCTCTCACTATCAGCGTTTCAGACACAGCAGGACACTACATAGCGCACAGAACCTTTGGCGTTTGTGGAATTAGAGCTCCTGAGGGTGATGTCCCAGGTGGAGTAAAATTGTAATGTGTTTTGGCTCTTTACATATTAAATAAATAGATACACCCTTTACATTTTGTCCAATATTAAAAAAAACCCACCACCTCTTTGTCTATTTTTGCTACCTATTAAAGGTACCTTTAACTGGATTTTTATGTGGTTCTTATTCATCTTCAATACTTTTATTATGGGATTTTCTAAAAACACCAAACTTTGTTGTGAACTACCCTAATAATCATAATTTTTAGCCTGCTCTCTTATAGCGCATTTTCTTGTCATAGACTTCTAATAATTTCAAGTTATGGTTTAAAGCCATACACTTTTGGTCAGGCATTAGCATGGCGTTGTTGTCAAGTACCATTTTGGGAGTTAGACAGCAGATAGGCCAAATAGCGCTAATGCAGAATTACATTCTTAAGCTCAGCGTAAACCAGCAGTGACCAGGAGTGGGGGGAGAAACAAAAACAACCAATAACAAAACTGCCGTTGGAAGTTTCTCACAGTTGCCCACTTCCTTTCTTACTCTTCCAGGAACAGCAATATATGGCAACACTTCACAGACTGCATCTGGTTTGAAGTTCAGGACAAGTTTCATCCTCTGTCTCACCTTTGGCTTGTGAGGAGATACGTAACAGGTCTCTGAAGCCAACTCTCATTCCATTACACATGATTTTTTAATATTCATAGGCTATTTATAAAGGGAAGCTTAGTCCTCTGGAAGCATGAAAGTATCAGTAACGTATTAGTATCAAATTTAATCTCTAATCTTTGTAAAACAAGAACTGAGAGACTAGTCAATCTTTTTTGTTCAACAAGTGGAGGATTTAATTAGGTTATCTAATTTTAAATGCCCTTCCCTCTTAATGTAGGTGTCTTCTACTTAAATGTAATGTTTATCTGTAAGAATTTTGCAGTGTGGTTGCTAGAAGTGGAAAATAAAGGAAAAAATATATTCCCTCCCTTTAGTCTATATTTTGCTGCAGTTTGCATCAGCACTCTGCTTTCCTGTGTACACAGAGAAATCTGATGTACATTGAAGTCTTCTAACACCAGCTTCTGGTCCTGTTTGAGTCTTATTGATGTTCATTGGAATATACTGACAAATGTTATGAACAGTTCTGAACCCATAGTCCCCTGATTTGTGGGCATGGGCATCTTTAATTTGAAAACTATACTAAGGAAATGTGGTTGCATGATCCTGGAAATAAGCAGTGTTAGATCTAACGGTTACACCTTTAGGTTAATTCTTACCTCTAAACTAAAATGACTGTCATTTTATCTCTTCAAACAACTATAACTTTCTGGAGAAAGAGCAGTTTGCACTAGTCAATCAGATACACCAAATTAAATTATCATGACTCCAGCGTGGTCTGTGACTTTGTCTCTAGCATAACAGTTGTGGCAGTATATCTAGTGTATTGTAAGCATTTAAGGTGAAAAGGAAATTCAGAAGTTCAAAGGAAATGCTCATGCGACAGTGCATGCTTGTGTTCATCAGTCTTTTTAAAATGGAAGTTTAAAGGGGGAGTTAGCTGTCCATCTCTGTTGTAAAATCAATTGTTATACTAACTTAATAAAGATCCTAACTGCAAAAAATGTAAAAGAATATAAATCTCCCCTCTCTGTATGACAGACCATTGATTTCAAGGGAGTTATTCCTTATCCATGACTATAAACATCTGTGTATCTTTATAGGACCAAAGCCTGTCTGCCTTGTAACTTTGCTATCTGTCTATCTTATGCTAAAAATAATATGTCAATTTTAAGTGAAATCCTGAAGAATGTTATTTCATCAACTCAGATACTTTTTTAGCGGTGGCACTTGTAGGTGTACCTGTAGCTCAGTTTACATAGTCACTATGCTTAATAGCATAGTGAAAAATTGCTGCTCTCAAATATTTCCTACTTTCGTTGCAGGACTTGTCTGATATTTTAGTTGTTTGAGGTTTGTTTCCTGAAGTACCATAATAATGTTGTAAAACTTCAACACAGGTGTTTTAGAGCAGTGTCTAGGTCAATGGTAAATTAATCCATTTATGCCTTCAAGAGCATTGACTTTTTAAAGTAACACATATTTTGTATTTTAAGGTAAACCACATGAAGTAGATCAGTACTTCCAGCATGTTTGTGAGTTGGTATTGTAGAAGATTTTTTTTTTTCTGACATTTATTCTGAAATATTTTGATAAAGCTTTACCCTTCAAATTTTGAGAAATGCAGTTGATAAATCTTCTTTATGGCAGTACTAATGCAGTCACTTTTTCACTGGAATATTTTCCCCAATAATTATATATAAACTGAATATATATGCATGAGTTTGAATATGTGCATGTGTCCATAAATATATATATATTTCACTATGAAAAAATAGCGCTTTGGAATCTGATATAAATGGCGGGACATCGGAAATCTCAGGAGCAATGAAAGAATTCTTAAGAGTAGGGGGTTTTTTTTGCAATTTTGAGGGATTTCAGCAGTCAGAGTTTAAAAAATATCTCTGAGAAATCATGAGCTCTTACAGCTATGCAGCTGTCATTAGCTGTCACACACCACTTAAATGTTGTGTCGAGTATTTACTGACACTATTCATAAAAAGTTTTGTGCTTTTCCAGACAAATTTGAGGCAATCTAGTCTTGCTTGGCATAGATGCAATCAGCTAAAACCTTGTTGTGTGGCCTCTGAATAAAATAATACACTAATAAAATTCTAATGTCCTGGTGGAAGTGCAACTGAAGTGTCTGATACGACGCTGGAATTGAGCGCAGGACAGGACCTTAGCCTTGTGTGCTGGACTCTATCATAGCCCTAATCCTGTGAGTGGGAATATGATATATGTGAAATGCTTGCACAGTTCAGGATCAACTTTCCACACTGTGTGACTAGTTGGGGCTCTGTAAATAGAACTTTTTTATTCCTCAGCTTTTTCACTGCTTTCAGAATATCACTGGGTAAGGCTGTATAGAAAACAAGAGAACAGAGAGAGGGCTTATCTTACATTTCTCCAGAAAAGAATGGGCTGTCCGGGCAATTGTTTCTCATCATTACGATTTATTATCTGAATGAAGCAAACTTTACCTTAAGAATTTTACCTCTGGGAGATTCATGGCCTTAAGGAAGCTGGGGAAAGTCAACATATAATAGGAACTGATAGTTCACCTGTGTTTGCGTGTTTTGTCTCTGTGATTCATTTATAGAATGCTGGATTTCAGAAAACTGCTTTTGCATACTTGATTTCAGTTTCTGGGAAAAAAATCTATGAGTTGATCACCCATCGATGAAGAATGGTTTCAGAGCTATGAGGTGAGGAGCTGAGGGCCAGATGCATAAGGAGATATTGGCATGACCCTCATTTTGACTCACAGATTTCATGAAAAAGGTAGGAATGCCATTGTATCTAAGACTAAATCTAATTAAGCAACAGAGAGAAAATAGAGATTAAGTATACAATTTAAGCACCTGTTAGACTTGAAAATCACATTTAGCCTATCTTTCTTCACCAAAGGTAGCCAGAACAAGGGAATGAGGTATGTTGGCCAACACAGTTCCCTCCATAAATATGTCAAGACAAAAAGTGTTTGCTTTTGGCAAGTCAGCATTTATGAAATCATCCCTGGTAATTCCCTGTTCAGCAAGCAAAAACTTAACAAATCTCCTGTATCTCTGCAGCTGAGCAAAGGGCTAGAGTTAGGTCTTCTGAAGATCACCAGTTCTTATAAGAGGAAGAATTTAGAGACATGAATTGTTCTTATTAAAGATAAGATTTTACCAAGGAGACAATGAGCATCCATTTCAATCTTGAGAAGCTTAAATGAGAAGGATTCATAGTGTGGTTGAAGAATATGCTGGAAGCTTTCCTATGGCAGCTGCAGCATGTGAGATCCAAATCACAAATTGGATTACATTTCTCTCACACACAAAAAAGGATATGGATATTTTCAAGTTTAAGTCCCACTCATTTCGTGTACCAGCTGCTTTATCACCATTTAGTCTCCTTTTATTCCACTTACAGTTCTGATATAGTTACAGTTCTTTTATATCATTGAACATGACAAAAATATGCATTCAGATAGCAGCTGAGTATACAGTATGGTATGACTGGATGGTATAATCTACTAAAGGAATAATAAAAACGTTTTCATTTCATATGTTCTGCATCTTTGGAAAAACCAGGCATGATAGCTCTTATTTTTCACCTCACACTTACATGAAACCAGTGTAAGAGTGGAAAGCCAAACCCATTATTTTCTTCTACTTAATTTCTTCCAAATAACAGTATTATATTACTTCCTGACAGGGTTTAATTAAAGGCTCTGGAGATTTTTCCTAAAGTAAGGTTTGAGATTCTTCAGAAAACTCAACTGTGAATTTCTCTGTCAGGAGAAAGCTAGCAGGCTCGATGTCATCATTATTTTATTTACAGTGTATGTGTGTCTTTGTGCATGATGTGTGAGAGATAAATTAATTTCAACTATATTTACAATTTTTATAAATGGGTGAGCACAGCTAGGACCTATTTTTGCTAAGTGAAAGTACAATTCTACTTTTTCTCTTTTCAGAAAAAAAAATGGATTAGAAGTCAAAAGAAATACAGATTCCCTCCATTTGTCTGGTTTTTGGGGTTCTCTGAGGACTTATCTTTTTAATATAAACATTTCCCCTTCACTTTCAGGGCAAGGTTCATCTCACCTGATATTCAATATCTGTACTGTGAAGCTCTACTTAGACTTCTAAACCTACTTGCAATTCCACCAACCTCTTCTCTGTGAATTTTGTAAATATATAAACTACTCTAGAAGTCAGGATGGTTAGCTTAGATTTTGTACATGCTGATTTTTGGTCAAATCAAACTTAATTTGCAACGTCCAGAGGCTTAAGAGGATTTGAAATTTTTTGTTGTGTTATTAAACTTAACTCATATTTTTACATTTTGCAAATTTAAGGAGTAGGTTATTCTTGAAGAAAACTTACTGTATGTTCATTGTATATTTACTCGGGGGAAAGCAAATCTGAATATGAAAAATGTATATTCCAATAATTTTCTGAAAAAATGGGTAAGGATAAGCTGGTAGCAAGGTTTGATGTGGTAGTCTGATCCTTTCTTGCCTAAATTTTTTTTTAGAGAATATGATATATACTGTGACATAGAAAAATGGCTTTGTGCTACTGAAATGAACTCCATTCACTGATTTTTATATCAGATGTTATGTAGGTAACCATGATAAGACTGGGATTACCGGTGATAAACAGATGTAGTTTGGGTTTTCAGATCAATCTTTCTTTAAAGGACACATCTAAAAATACTGTTTACTTACATTTGTAGTAGAATTGGCTATGCTTTCAAATTTTAATACTCCCTCTACGATACGTTTACTTCGCTTACATTGCTGAAGGAAATTTCTGTCTGGTTAATATTCAAAGTAGTTGTGATATATCTGTCAAGAACTGAGAGGCAGAGCAAAACAAAATGAATGACATCAAAGTTTACATATCAAGAGATCAATCTTGACTTGATAAATAATGATATAGTGTGCTTTATAAGAACCAAGTATTAAAATTATCATCCCTTTTAAATGCTATGTGATACCTTTTGGAGAAAAAGACAGGAACTATAGAGGTCAATTGAAGAAGTTAAAGAGCTTATACTAAAAAGTGTTCAATTTTTTTACATTTTGCCTAATCTTTACATCAGGCATCAACACTAGGTAAAACAAAGCTTTCTACTTGGTTAAAAGAACAAAAATTAGACACCTTATTGCTGATATTTAATGGAATTTTTCACTTTTCTAAAGTGATAAAGGCAGATATTTCTGCAGAATTGAAGTTATAGCCTATTAAACAAACAATATATAACAATCTGATTAATGAAAATTAACATCTCTCTTATTAAAGTGTAATTGTCAACATAATTGTAGCTTTCACCATGCAGTGTGGCAGAAAGTTAAAATCTATCAGAATTTGCTCTTTTCTGCCATCCTATTTTATTCTATACTGAAATCCATTATAAGAAGAAGATAGCAAATCCTAAACATGCATCCATCAAATAGAAGCATACATCCAATGAATAAAAGCATACAACAGGCATAACAGATTGGGAGGCAACTTTCTTTTTGTCCTCTGGCTCTGAAAAGTAAACTTTTCCTCAAGCAGAAATACCAAAGAACTTAAGCTTTTTTTTTTTCTTATTTTCACTATTTCAAGCCTTTTGTGATGGTCATATCACTGATCTACAGAAGATTACGAATGCTATGCCCCCCTGGTTTCGGTACAGGCTAGGAGATGAAGCGATCGAGAGCAGCCCTGCTGAGAAGGGCTTGGGGGTACTGGTGGATGAAAAGCTGGACATGAGCTGGCAATGTGCATTCACAGCCCATAAGGCCAACCGTATCCTGGGCTGCCTCCAAAGCAGCGGCCAGCAGGTTGAGGGAGGTGATTCTGGCCCTCTGCTCCACTCTGGTGAGACCCCACCTGGAGTCCTGTGCCCAGCTCTGGAGCCCTCAGCACAGGAAAGACAGGGACCTGTTGGAGTGGTTCCAGAGGAGGGCCACCAAAATGATCAGAGGGATGGAACACCTCTCTTATGAGGACAGGCTGAGAGAGTTGGGGTTGTTCATCCTGGAGAAGAGAAAGCTCTGGGAAGACCTTATTGCAGCCTTTCAGTACTTTAAAGGGGGTGTATAAGAAAGATGGGGACAGACTTTTTAGCGGGGTCTGTTGTGATAGGACAAGGGGAAATGGTTTTAAACTAAAAGAGGGCAGATTTTTCCCAATGAGGGTGGTGAAACAGTGGCACATGTTTCCCAGAGGGTTGGTAGAGCCCCATCCCTGGAAATATTCAAGGAGTCAGGTTAGATGGAGCTCTGAGCAACATGATCTAGTTGAAGATGTCTGTGCTCATTGCAGGGGGGTTGGACTAGATGACCTTTAACGGTTCCTCCCAACCCAAGCTGTTCTATGATTCTATGAGAACATATGGATGGTTCTTGAAATGTTTAATGATCTGGTTCTAGAGTAGTGTAGTTAGGCTGTTTGTAGCAAATAAATACAATGGGTTTAGATATGAAGATAAATTCTCTGGTTTTGTTTTTTCTTTTTGTCATTGATCTTGAACCTTTTTTCGATATCTCAGATATTTTAAAAGTCCTGTATTTCAAACGAGTTGCTCTGAATGTAACTTTTTAGGATCTGCTGGCTGAGTATTTGATGCAAAAGGTGTTATATAGTCTGCTAGCCAACGATGACTTTGTGAGGGATAGAAAATGCAACTCATTTTCAAAGGGGTTCTTTGGAATTTATATTTCCAAATATCAGTTGTCTCCAAATCACCCTTGCTTAAAGCCAAAACTGTCTGAAACCCATATAAGACAGAAGGAAATGCAGGGGTTTTTGTAGGCAAAAATATAATCTTTGCATTCAGCATAGAGTGGCAGCACTTGAAGACTCACTTGAAGGGCTAATTAGACATACAGCAGGCGCCGTAGCTGTGACAGTCCTTAGTTCACAAATACAGTTTACTCCAATATAAAAATGAAGCATCCTGAAAATGGTTAAAAACCAAGCAGGATCTACCCTGATATCAAATGTTTTGTGCATTATAGCTATAGGTGAAAGGTTTCTTCTGAGCATGCCACTAGATAAAAGACAAATTGATCAGTGTCATGATCTAGGTTTTTTCCCAAGCTAGCAGGTAAATCCCTTTTTTATTGTAGTTTTGAAAATGTTTAAAGAGTTGTTTTGTCGAAAACAGTAATGCTGAAGAACAGAGGCTGCAAAACAAAAGAGTCATCTGTTTTGCGAAGCAGATGTTGAAGTAGAATGACTTTGTTTGTAGACCCACAAATCTAAGAAACAGTATTTATTGCAGCCTCTAGCAGAACAGATGGAACTCTGTGCTTCTCAACTTGCTAATTAAACACAAATTAAATCTTGTTTCATATCAGCTATTGTTTGTCTTTTTCTTTGTTTAGAGCAGTGACAAGAAGGCATATCATTCTCTCTACTTCCCCCCTTCTCTTTGCTTGCTGCTGCCCACGCTATGTGCTCATTTCCTTAAGAAAAGCTGAGATTTTGCATATTTTTTTTTAAGGGATAGAAGGGTAAAATACTTTAAGAAATTTAAGCTTCCTTCACAGCCTAAACATTTTTGACATTCTTGTGCTTTGTGGGGTAGAAAGAACATTTCCATCTGAAATCCTGCTGTGGTAATAATAATGAGAATTTTACCACCTACAAAGTAAGGGTAGCTCTGTTGCAAGTACTCAGAATGAACAACTTGTGATTCAACCTTTTCCATCTCTCAAAGGAAGGATTAATGATAAAGGTGGGTATGTCTTGTTCAAATTGTCAGTGTTTTCAAAGACTATGAGCCCCCAAAGCTTTGCCACTGTTGTGGAGCTTACTCACTGTATAAGTGACATATTACACGAAAAACTACTGCTCTATAGGAAAGATCATGGAAATAGATAAGATAAATTACTTCCTTACAACTGCTTCTGAATATTTTTAATCTAAAATTTTATATGAAACCATATCAATATATTCCATGAGTCAGTATACTATGAATTATTTGTTACTGGATTTTCATCAAATACACATTGAAGTATATAATATCTTTATGCTTTTTATGAAAATAAATATTATATTCTGTCATTATCTTCCTATTGTAAATAGAAATTTAATTTTTCTTTTCTATGTTAAAATAGAAAAGAAAAAAACTTTCTTTTAAATAGCAAATAATTATCTTTCTATTTTAAACATTAGAAAACTTTAAGGGTTAACTCTGTCAGTCTTAGAAATGCTGGAATTTGATGGCAGTATTGTATCTCAATTTTAAAACGTAAGAGTTACGTTGGTTGGCATAGACCATAGCTGCAAAGGTCCACAAATGCATCATTCTGTTAATTCATTTCTATGATCTATTTCCTTAAAAAAATGTCTATTGTGCTGCTATTTGCAGTTGTTGGAAATTAGCAATACAAAAAGTATGATATTAAGGAAAATAATAGTTTTCTAACTTCCCCATAATCATTAGTATCTCTGTTTCCAATATTCCTACAATACTAAACATATACTTGGTTGGAAATATTACAAATGATCCTTATTATTTGCCCTTGCCACGGTGCATTTTTTTGAGTATCAGATTAAGTATCCCATCTGTAATCTTTCTAGATGGAAAACTGCAACTGACTTAGGAGGTTCTCTAAGAGCTCAAAAGTAGGCTTTTTTAAATGTGTTTAATAGTGCTATTTTAAAACAATAAGAGCAAATAGATAGGACATTAAGCTAACAAAGCTTACATTGATCCCTGTTACTGTTTTTATGGGATGTTAAAATGCTAAGGAATGTAATTTTCACAGATTTTCTTTATATTAAATATTATTAAAACATCTTTATATATATTGGTATGTAAATTGATTAAAATGTGTTTAGTACTTGTATACTGTCTTTTAGCAAAAGCATTCATGTTTTTTTTCCTGAAGATCTATATCAGAAACATAGTTTTATCAAAGCCATATTTCAAATTATTATTTTTCAAAAGATTTTTAATGTCTCAACATGTTTTGCATTATTCATGTACAGAAAGGAGTCTCTTTCACAATACACAACATAGTTTTAGCTAACTGTGTGAAGCTTTTACAAACATTTCAGCTAGAGAAATGGAAGCAACACTTTGTTGTGTATTGTGTGGTATGTCTTCTTTGTGAAGAACACAAAAATGCTTGACACTAGTCAGTGGATTGAGCAATACTTTTGCTATCAGACACTTTACAGAAGCTTTATTTGAACCCTTCACTTAAGTGAAAAAAACAAGCAGAATCACCTCAATAAGACAGTATAATTACATGTTTATATAAAATAAATTTCAAAATTGGTTTTGAAGATTGATACTAACTGGATATGAGCGAAGACATTAACAATTTAACGCTCCATCCAGATAGAAAAACAAAACAGAAAAAAACTGGAGCCTCCCATAATTCTTTTTTTCTTTCATATATTTGGCATGAAATATTTTCAAACATTACTTAGATAGAAAAAATGTTAGTAGTTTTCTTTCTTCCCCTAAGCTAAGCTGAGCTGGTGAGCAGAGATGTAGCCATTAAAGGTAACCGCAACTATTACCAGATCATAATTATACATTAATATTAAATATTGCTTCTAAAGTTTTTGAGAATTAGGCTAGATTGTTTTAAACACGGTTGGGTTTTATTCCAGTCCAACTTGATACTTAATAGAAATGTGTCAGCGGTTCAATCTTGCGGCATATTTCACTACAACAGGAATATAAAGATAGGAAGGATAATAAACTTCCTGTTTATTGCCAAAGAGCAAAGCCACTACAATAAACAAGCAGCTGTGACCTATACTTCATTTTCAGCTTTGTTGGGAGGTTACTGGTAACTGAAGACTGCTAGAACTGTTAAGCGAAATAGCTAGTTTTCCTTTTCCAGGAGAGGGAGAATGAATTCAGGGTCGTGACAGGAAAAAAGACAGAAAAAAGTAGTTGGCATGGATCCATGGTTTATTGACTTTATTAGCTACCTCTTCCAACTTTCATTTTCACTCTGCCAAAGGATGGCCTCGTATGGATAGAAAAAGAAAGAAAAAAAAAAAGGGTATGGTGATGTATACAAGATAATGACTGCCACAGCTCGTATTGCATAAAGGACAGTACACACAACAAGATGAAGAATTTACAAATCTCTGACATCTTTTATTAGGAATTTAAAACATCTTCCAGTGATTTCAGCTGTCAATTTTTCCCCTCTCCAAAACTTGTCTTGAGAACAGACTACATTACTTCTCCTTAGGTGGCTTTGTGATCCAGGAGCAATGCGAGGGTTTTGTTGTTTTGTATGCCATAAATACAAAACAAAATATTAAACAATAGGTTTTTTAATCTCCGCTAGCCCAAAAAGTAAAGTCCAAAGTCCCAATTTATTTTCATAATGCATTTAATAACAGTATCGGACTACAGAACAAGTTCATGATTTTTTTTCTGGTTACTGAATATCTCTCTTGCAGTTTTTTCCTGCACAGAACTTATGTCCAGTTTCCTTCAACACTTTGGCTGTATTATGAAAAGTATTTTAGATGAATGATTCAGAAAGACCATACTTTTTTCTTTTTCCCTCTCTGTTTCTAACTGACCTCTGCATATTTTATCTTTTTATACCGTATTTTCCTTATTCTGGTGAGTTTTCAAAATATATTTCTTTACCTGTAGACTTAAGAAACTTTTTTCTTTATATTAAAATATACACATATAATTGCACACAGAAAATATGTCTTAGTCATGGCCTAATATGCCTGACTTTAAAAATAAGACAACTTTTTATTTTTTAATGAAACAGTAATAATACATGAAATATAATAAAACTCTTTTTTAAGTAGATTGTTTTTATATTCTATACTATGTGAACAGGTACTTTGATTTAAGCAGTAAAAAGCTCTCCAACATTTACATGGAAAATTTGAAAACACACCACCAAGCAGGTTTTTTCACATAAATCAGTACATGCAACAAAGCTGCCCAGAATAATCAGTAAAAAATTTCATCTCAATTTTTATCACTCTCTTGTATTTTGATTTAGGATTGAAAATGATAATTCATTGTATGTTGTCAGACTACTAATTCAAAAAGAAAAAATCTCTCAGAAAAATAAACATTTTGATCTGTAGACGTACTTAGAATCTTGTGGAAGGAAAAAGGTTCACCAGTTCCTCTCAATATAAACCTTTTCATTATGCTAATTTCAATATGGTTTGTGTCCAGGGAATAGTACAAAACAATCCAGGTCTCTAACTTTCTCTGTTCAGCTTACCAGTTTTCCCCACTACGCTCTTTATGTGCTCTCCTGAAACAGATATTTTTGAAAGAGCATTATCTTTACACTTATCTAATGAAACATTTTCAGTGGGGACCCAACATGAAAGGGCATGGGAATGTTAGAAGTTTTTAGCCATGGGAATAGAATCATTTAGGTTGGAGAAGGTCCTTAAGATGAAGTCCAGCTGTTAACCTAGCACTGCCAAGTCCACCACTAAACCATGACCCTAAGCACCACATCTACATGTCTTTTAAATACCTTAAGGGATGGTGACTCAACCACTTCCCTGGGCAGCCTGTTCCAGTGCTTTACAACCCTTTTGGTGAAGAAAATTTTCCTGATATCCTATATAAACCTCCCTTGGCACAACTTGAGGCCATTTCCTCTCATCCTATCACTAGTTACTTAGGAGAAGAGACCCAATACCCACCTCACCACAACCCCCTTTCAGGTAGTTGTAGAGAGCGACAATGTCTCCCCTCAGTCTCCTCTTCTTCTCCAAGGCTAAACTACCCCAGTTCCCTCAGACGCTTCTCATAAGATGTGTTCTCCAGCCCCCTCACCAGCTTCCTTGC
>NW_010564253.1:0-3815 GCF_000687285.1 Phaethon lepturus | reverse complement strand
CTGCTTGTCTTCCCTCGCTCGTCGCAAATGTTTTCCCTTCATAGGGCATTAAACTCTGGCTTTCCCAGGGGGCATCATATTACATAAATCATATTTTGGGGTCTCACAGTCCTTTTACTCCCTTTTGGCACTAGCATGCCAGGGGTTTACCTCTCTCATGTCCCATTTCAAGCTTTCCCCAATTGCTGGGACACTGCAGTGGGAGGGAAACTAATCAAGAATATTTCAAGTTAACCGACCAAGGGATTTTGTTTCCCAGTGGAACATTACACGGGAAAAAAATAATGTGGAAAACACCTGTTTCTGTGAAACATTTTTGTAACCCCTTCTGTATTATAACACGATTTCTACGTTTTCTCATCGCTTACCATTTTTTATCTATTAACTGTAACTCTTGATGGAAGCACATCGCAGAAACTGAGCGCTGGGCAGTACTTCTCAGCATCTCTCCCGTGCTGCGGAGAGCGGGCTGGGGAGGCTCCAGAGGCTCCTCGCGGGTGGGTGAGGGCAGCCAGAGCTCCGTGGAGGAACCCCTCTCCTCCGGCGTCTGCGCCAGCCGACCCTGCCCCTCTCGCCGCCCAAGACTGCGGCGTTTTTCATACTCGGTTATCTATCTATCTCCACTCTTTGGCATTTTAGTCCCCTCCTCAACTGCTTTGCTATCATGTTAGTCCACAGTTAAGGCATTAGCGCTGCCTGCGTCCTCATGACAGCCCCCACGGCTGGAAGCAATTAGTTCAATGCAGAACTACTACAAATACCACAAAGTGAAGGCAGAGGCAGACCAGCTCCAAGACAGGAAATAATAATGCCAAGCAAGCTCCATCCTGCCTCCTTTCCTACGGTGTTTACAAATTTGTCTTTATGTGCACTTTTTCTTTTCTTCCAAATAATGATCTTCCTGAGGGAACACTACTGATTTAAGTTTCATATTCTGCTTCAATTCTTATTCAGTTCATATTTTTATATCCTGCTTCATATTCATATTTGCAAGAACAAGAACTTCCAGCTTTCTTCTCAGCTTTTCCTTCCAAGGCTTGGCAAACAAATGATTTTACTTCCAGAAGTGCTGAGCACCCACTGTTCCAGCTGAAGTCAGCAGAAGATACGAGATGATTTACAGTTCTGAAAACCACATCATTTATTTACTGACATCTTAAAGAGACAATGTTAGTTTCCTGTTTTTTCTTGAGCTTAAATGATGGAGTTGCAAAACTCTTTGGAGCCTGTTCTCTTGGTAATTTTCCTCCGTAGTTCTTCAAAGTTCCCCAAATGCCTAAGCGCAAAGGGAGACCCCCTGAACTCACTGCTCAACGGCCCTTCTTAAAATTCTCTTGCCAACGCTTCACCTGCTGCATTTGGCTGAGGCCTGGTGTGATGCTCTAATTGGCTTCTCTTTAGCGCACTCGTACCTTAGGGGCCTGGAGGACTGCTTTAAATTGTGGGCAGCCTCCTTGTGTTTAAAAATCCGTGGCGAAACGCCTTGATTTCCTGTGAGTTTTAGATTCCCAAAGGGTTGTTTCCATCATTCACCCTTCCATGGTAGGCATTGAATATCTTAGCTACCTAAGCTGCGCGTTGATATCACAAATCCTTCTTTTCCACGGGAAAAAATATCTGTTGTGTTTTTTTGGCCCTGGTTCACATTTACATGGCTCATGCAGAACTCTGGGCAAGGTCTGCCTCTTGGCTCCTCATCCTCCCTCTGCAGCTGAGGCTCTTTCCTTCTGCCTCTGCTTTCCTGGTCCGTCACCAGAACCCCCAGCTCCCCTCCTGTCTGCTTTCCGAACGCTGGGACAGCAGCAGTGGCGCAGCGTGGGTGAAGGTGATCGAGGTGCCGTGGGTGGGCCAGGGCCCCACACCCCCATCCGTCTGTCCTCGTGAGCAAGCCAGCCACAGCGGCAGCACAGGTCAGCACCTCAGCTCCAGCCTCATTAATGAACAGGCTTCTTTTCCCTCGGATTCACATCCTAGGTAGGAAGAGAGAAATGGGCCGGGGGGGTAAAACAGCTGGAAAAGGCACATGCTGGAAGATGGCCTTCGGGATGCCCGTACCACCTCTGTGGCTGCGGGGCTTGCCTCACACCTGGGGGCTCAGGCACCTGGATTTTCACTGGAATAAGAAAATGTCTTGTTTCATTCTGACGCTGAAGGCGTTTTCTTTCACTGGGAACATGAAAGCTGAGACGGGGGAGAGCCGCTCTTGAGCGTGCTGCGCGGCTGGCGCAGCAGCAGCAGGGCCTCCTCCGAAACGAGGCGCAGCAGCAGAGGCGCGGGGAGGAGACGGCCATGAATGGGAGGCGTACTGAGCGTCATCCTAAAGCGGGAGAATTATTATCTTGTCAGTGATGATTAAAAACTGGATTCCAGCAAAAGCTCGGTCATATTGTGTAATGCTTATCTTGGGAAATAAAAGACAGGGGTGGACCAAACTTCCAAATTTAATTTAAAGCATGAATAAATTTTCTAGGCTTCTGTTACACTGGAGACTCTTTATGCATGCGCTTCAGGCTTTCATTCCTCCATTGTTTCTTAAGTCTAGACAAAAGTCCAGCTACAAGGGATAAAATGCAGTTAGATCCATGCTAGTGAATCGTGGTGGTGTTCAAGACAGCAAGATAAGACAAAATTGGAGTCTTTTTGTCTGCACCACTGCTGCAATCCCCAACCCTTCCCGTTACCACAGATCTCTCTTTATTAGCACTGTCATCACTGCCTTGTCCAGAGAACAGGCAAACTGAGGAGCCTGAGTGATAGAAAAGAAAAGGCTCGAGTACCCACAGTATCCTGCAGTTTCCCTCCAAAGCCCTCCGCTATCTCAGTGGCAACACAAATGTATTCAACAGAGCGGGCAATGAGATACAAATCTGAACGCTCCAGCATGGTGGAAGTGAGAAAACGGAGGAAAAGCATCCACAGCTGCTCTTCAAGCCTCCCCAGAGCTCATATAAACCATGATCAAGGTGCTCCATGCCCAAATTCAGTAACTGAGATGCAGCATCACACCATCAGCCATTACACAGACTAATGAACAATGTCACATCAGCATCTCCTGTGATAGCAGCCACCAGTAACAAAGAAATCTAAATAGCCTCTAAGCCATCACTGGGTTTAAAACCAGATCATTAATCAGATGTGCCTAACTGTTGCTAAAGCACAAAATGTGATAGAAGAGCTTACCAGGAAGGGCGTTGCTGTTTGAATCTTTCAACACCGATTGTGGGAACTATGCCTGTCAATATTTCCTAGCTCTCACGGAGACCACCGGCTGCATTTACTCGTAACAGAAGCTCTTTTTCAAAATAGCTTTTTATTCTAATCCAAATTGACACTTGCTGGTCCTTCCTTCAAACCCCGAGCATGCCAGTTTAAGGGAAGTATTAAATGGCTTCAGATGCGAATGCTGATATTGGGGTGGCAATGCTGCCTTCCCCAGCTCGTGGCAGTCAGCTGCTCCCTGAGCAGCACTCCCAGTGCACTGCCAAAATGCCTCTTTGTCCTGCAAATCCCATGGTCATCTGCTGATTTTTAACCCCCTTAAATGAGAGCCAGTGATGGCCGCAAAATATCTCCCACCATAGCAGATTAATTGGGTATAGGTGAGTAGTAGGGCTATATGAGCTACAGATGTCATCTATCTGGACTTCCGTAAGGCCTTTGACAGAGTCCCCCACAACATCCTTCTCTCTAAATTGGAGAGATATGGATTTGATGGGTGGACTGTTGGGTGGATGGTTGCTTCCAGACAGTAGTCGTCAATGGCTTGATGTCCAGGTGGAGATCACTGATGAGTGGTGTTCCTCAGGGGTCCGTAT
>NW_010564252.1:107803-109054 GCF_000687285.1 Phaethon lepturus | reverse complement strand
CCCATCCCTGGAAGTATTTAAGTCCATGTTGAATGGGGGTTTGAGCAACCTGGTCTAGTTGAAGGTGTCCCTGCCCATGGCAAGGGAGTTGGAACTAGATAATCCTTAAGGTCCCTTCCAAACCAAACCATTCTATGTTTGTATACAGCTCTATGCTGTTCATATTAATGTTGTTTAATCACTCCTACTAACTTGTGTCAAAAGAGTGTTTTTTCTTTAGCAAGAGTTTGATGAGAGTCAAAATCATGTGTTGGAGGTGTGGATATGTTGGCTTTTGGTAATGGTTAGTATTCGAAGTACTAGAAGGATACTTTTACAGTTAAGAGCAAAGAAAACTTAATTTGGGTTGAGCAGACTTGAGCAAGGTGAGCATGACACATACATAAGGATCTGTTTTGGTCTGGAGGCATCTGTATGCAAGAAGTCAGTGATATATGTAGCCTTCATTGTTACATCTTCCCTAGTGAATTTAATGATTCTGGGAAAGTTGTGGACTAATGAGCCCAACTGGTACAGAAACCTTTGCTTCCACATAAGTAAACTCTCCCAGCCTCCAAAATCAGGTACCTACATGTGACCTGCATCTTACAAATGGTCCTTGCCTGCATTTAACTCCTGAACTGTAACTGGGCATCATTTAGAAAAGTATTAGTTAACATAGGCCAGATGTGTGTTTCAGTGACTGCGAGTACTGCCCAGCAGGCTTTAGTTTGCTAGCATGTTTGTAGCCAATAGGGACAATTTTGTTGTCATAGCAATGCGGGATATAATCCTTTCACTTTTCCAGATTAAACTGAGCAGACATTAGACCATTTGAACGAAAAGATGGATAAAAAATTTATTGGAAGTCCTGTAGACTCCATAATGCTCAGAGCTCCTCCTCTATGGAGGAAGGGAAGTCATGGCAGATGATAAAATGTTCCTTTTCTAGGTTAACACTTTCTCCCTTTGCCAAAGGGACAAAATGCAAAAGTTTTGAGTGTTAGAGCTCGGGATCTTCCATAGGTTGTTCAGGCATGGCAGGCTTCTTGTAATCTAGTTCTTGGTTTGGTACAATAGCTGAAAAACAAGGGCAAAAGGGAGAAGGTGATTACGTAGTCAGCAGGCCTTGTCTCCATTTAAGGTTGAACAGTATCTTGCCTGGCTATGTTTGCAATCCTCTAATTTATGCTCAGACTGCAGTGGCTGACTTTCAGCCCTCTCAGCCCCAAATGACTGGGCTTCAGAAAACTTCTCCCATATTCCCTTGAT
>NW_010564252.1:82043-107772 GCF_000687285.1 Phaethon lepturus | reverse complement strand
TTCCCTACAACTGGGGCTCCAAGAGGAGAGCAAGTTAAGGTAGCTTCCCCTTATATTGAAGGTATTCAGCATGGAGGAGCACGTCCCTGACACTGGAGGAGCCGCAAAAGGACAGAGGTTTAGATCAGAGGTGGTGGAATAAGACAGTAATTCAATTGCTGAGCTGAAGAGTTAAAAATTGCTGCTGAACTTTCTCAGTCAATCAGAAATACTGCTGCTTTGCTAATTTGGAGACATTATATGAGATGAAGTTCACTAATGCATGAAAGGTGTTTAGACAACACTATAGTAAGTGGCAATGTGAAGTCAATGTCTTTATCAATAGTAGCTTGTGAACTGTCTTACAGTCTCTCTTATAGTGTTTTCTCCGTCTCAAATTATGTCGTTTTTTTCTTTTAGAGAGATACCATCAGCAGGAGGCTCAGAAATGTCAACTGTAATTAAAAATGTAATTTTCAAAGGCATTTTGCAGTTTATTCACATGGTAAATGGTTTCCTACCCTATGAACTTTCAGCCTGCTGAGCTGAGCTGAAGAGTTAGACATTTTCTTAAAAACCTTACATTCTCTCACAACTGTAACAAGGCACTTGTCAGCTGAACAAGTCAGCAATGAAGAGTTTAGCTAATGGTGTAGAGCTTGAAAACATAAAAAAAGTGTTTGTTTGTTTACCAGAGTTTTCATCCCTGTCAAATTACTTACTGAAACTTCCATTCTGCTCTATTTTAGTATTTTAGTTCTTTGTTTCTTCTCTTGCTCCTTTTCTACTTCAGACATGACTTGTCTTGTTTCTCTATCCAAATGAAAATATAATCCTATTAACCTCTAGTCCCCTCTAAATCAGTCTTTTCTCTGGTCTCTGATGCCCTAGGCCTGATTATATTTTAGATGGTTTCCTTTGCCTGATACCTGAGCACCTAACAATCAAAAAAATTTTTCCTTTGTGACATTTCTGTGAGAAAAAGAAGTGCTATTATTAAATAATCATTAAACAAGAGAATGGCTGATTCCATAGCCTAGTGATCAGGGCAGTCACCAGCTTCATGGTAGCCTCAAGTCACTTGTCTATCATTACTCATGCAAAGTAATCGAGCAGTTGCAGGAACTGCCTTACTTAAAGACCATAGCTTGTTTTGAGCTCTTCTGCGGGATGTGGAAGGTCTCGGGTCCAGTTTTTGACTTACATTGGGGTTTGAATCTTTATTTAGGACCTGTCATTTAGGGATAACTCCATCCCTACATATTTTCCCTGTATTCCCAGCTGTCTGCTTGAAGGTTCAGTAAGGCTCTGCTCCCTGTTGCTGGCCTATCCTAGCGCTGCTACCTAGACTGACAGATGACAAGTTTTAGGATATTCTTCTGACCATTGTGAGAATCCCTTTGTGAAGCTTTAGGCTGAACCAGAACCCTGAGTGGCTTAGGATTTGCTGGGTCGTATCAGTGGTTAGGCGGATTTGGCAATGGAGATTGGCAGCAACGCAGAGGTTTATGAGTTTAAGAGGGAGCTAAGCAATGGTTTTGAGACCTGCCAGTGATTTACATGATAGATGGAGGTGCCTGCTACCTTGGAAGAGTAAGGTATGTCTATCAGGCTAAATCTCTTACCTATAGTGGGGATTTATCTTGTGGATGAATTGTACAGAGAGGGAGTTGAACGCTGGGGGAAGAGAGACGTAAATGCAGTGCAACGTAACTTGGAGTAGCTGTTAAAGGCGGTAAATTCAGTGCATTAACTGAATTAACAAATTAAAAAAAAAAAAGAGGTGGGAAGTCTGTAATTAACAAGAGCTACTGGCTATTACCATTCAGGTTATTTGTTTATTGCTTCTTTTTTACAGAGTGTAATTTATCTCTGCCTTTTTAGACTTTACACTCTAGAGCAAAGATTGTTTTCCTGTGCTTAGAAAATATGCCACTGTAATGTAAATGAGTTTCTGTAAGACACAGACAATACACCTCCCCCTTATCCATAGCTTTTAACGTGAAAGGTCAGCTAATACTCAAATAGTTGAGCATTCTCTTCTTTATAGAATTGTTACCAAAATTGGATCAGGCTATTCCCACAGCTAGTAGAAAGCTTGGTGCTTCTTATGTGTGAAGCTCAGACTTTGCGTGGCAAGTCTGACCCTGCAGTGTACTGCAGGTGTATAGAGTTTTGTACCTGAAGCCACTGGCACTGCCCGCACACACTGGAAGGTGCACTGAAAGACTACAGCATCACTGGAGCCTTAAAAGACAAGTTCCTTCAGAAATTTAGTATCCCGAGTTTTTCATACGTGTGTGCTTGATTGTCCTCTGGAAGGACACAGTGCTTGAAGGACACAGAGCTTGAGGTTCACATCAATCACAGACTTTGCAGAGTGATTCAGATTTGCTCTGTGGCTATCTATCACTGTGGAGGTGCCACTGGGCATGGGCGGTACAACCCATCAGTCCATGAACGGCCTCTGTTCATTAACGTACTATGTTAATCCACTGAGAACAAATACCGGCTACCGTATCGTCTGCTTTCTCAAATGAGCTGAATTGTAGCAGGTCAGCTAATTTTACTCACTCTTTTTCTCTGGCAGACTTCCTTCTATCCTCCAGAGTATTTCTGCATGAGAATGCACTCTTGAGTATTACACTTAGGAACAGACAATGTATCAGCCTGATTTCATGGCAGTGCACATTTTAGGTGTTCCACTTTCACCTGCAGTAGCAATAAACTAGGTTAAAGATAATGTTGACAGACCATGTTGCCTTAGCAGATATCTTTCCTTTGAATTAATGTATCTAATTATGTTTATTTACACAAAGATTAGAAAAAAAATAAGGGGGTGAGTATCTTCATAATACTGAAGTGGTTTTATTTTAAATACAACATTATAATTTTTCTTTTTTAATTTACTTCTCATTTTATAAAGGAATATAGAATGGGGAAAAAAATCCTGTCAGAACTTTCTTTGGGAGGGAATTCTGCAATGTTTGGAGCTTTTTTCCTTGGTAGGATGAATCTAACACTTAAAATCTTGAAATCATCCCCAAATTGATTTTAAATTCTCTGTGCGGTTCTCATTAGAAATAAATAATTGCCAAAAACCACAAAAGGCACAAAAGGCACAAAAGGAATCACAGTATTTACTAATTGCATCTCAGACACTTCTCCCCACCTAGTTGCCAATGGCAGAGCTCTGCTTCCCCTTCATCTATAATTTTTCATCCTCCTCTGCCCAACTCCTTTACCTGCTGCTCGTATTCATGCTTTACAAACTGTTCTTGTAAATGGCAGAGACTGACAAAAAAGCTGAAAAAAAATGAGGCAGTAAATATAAAAACTGGCTACAAAAAGGGAACATAAAGGAAAATGTCGCCATATATTTAACAATTGTCAATGCAGTTTTAAAGAGCACTGAGACTGATTTAGATTTTGCATTGTTTTTGCACTCTAGTGTTTTATTCTTTATTTGCATCGATGTACAAGAGAGAAGAATCCATTCCAGTCTTTCTCCTAATCTATCTCCCAATAATGACTAGCTAAGAGGGCCTTTGAGGGCTTATCTTACCTCCTGCAATACCTTATATTTGATGCTTCAGAGATCATGAAATTATTAAAAATTCAGCCAAGTCTGTTGATTCAATGACACCCTCTGGCAAACTGACTAAAGTACTAGGGAAATATTTTATTAATTTTAAGTGAACCAGCAATTAAATTAATGTGTAGAACCTTTTTAGTACTGCGTGATAACCCAGAGGCTGGACCAGATGGTTTTCCTATAGACCTTCCTAATTTGAGGTATTTTAGTCGAGTCACTGTAACACCTTTTTCTGGGAGAAACAGTGCTCTGTCTCCCAGTAACCTTGACTCTAGGTATCTGTAGCATTTGGACAAAGAGCAAAGAGTTTGGAGGTTTTCTGTCAAGCACAGGAATCGTTCATGATGACTAGGCTCACTAGCTGGGTTGAACTGCTTGATCTCTTTCATGATATTCACTCTCAATGCATTTACTGCTCAGCAGGAGTCCTCTAATTCCAGTGTAGATAGACTGCAATAAACTTCCAGAGGAGAAGGTAATATACTGACTTTTAAAAACAGTATTGATGTTTAAAATCTCATAACTGCAAGGCATTTAGCTGTGTTTGAACAATGAGATTGCTTAATCAACTGATCGTACTGAAATGTGTTTTTCTATAGATCTCTCATTCACATTTCATCTTTAGCAACAGTAAAGTCAGTTGACTTTCACTCATGCGAAGCTCATTTAAGAGTCCAGTCTAATGACCACTGCATTCCACTAGGAAGTATTTTTCCAGATCTTCTTGTTTTTAAAGTAAATAAATAAAAAATAAAAAATCTGTTCTAGAGGATGCAAGTCTGGATTTACAAAATGTGCACACTTAATTTATCAAATCCTCTGTCAAGCGAAATTTTCTTTTTAGATCTGAAGAGTCTGTCTCAACACACATTATATAAATGTAGAATCTGTCATGTATAGTTTCACATTAGTGAACTCTCTGAATGGCTCAAGATGATCCTGGGAGTGCAACAAAACCAAAATCAAAATAAATGCATAATTTCTTTAGCTTGTCAGCTCTGCAGTTGGAAACACATTTATACCATGGGAACTTTGTTTTGTAATAGGTGTTTTTCTTCAGAGTCTATGCTGATTTTTTTATTTTATTTTTTTTTTAATGTGATCCTCCTGCCCAAACAGCTTTTGAGCCCCTGTTTAATTAAAAGACAGACACCCTTAGGACATCATACAAATTTGTCAGCAATGTATTGTCACTAAAATGCTTTAGCATTAATCATGCAGTCTTTGTCTTGGGTTCATTCGAATTTAAAAATAATGAGAAGAAAGGTGAGAGTTGTGCTTTTAGTGGCCTTTCAGTGCTGTAGCAAATTATAGTCTGGCATGTTTCCCCTCACAGGTCACATCCCTCCTTTAGAGATGTCCTCATCAATGCCATTTTGGGAAATCTTTGAATGTCTCGGCACAGTGTGCCTGTCACTGCAGTACTTTGCTGGAAACACTAATTCCTTGAAGAACAGTCAATGATAAATTTGTGCATTTGATATGGGAAAGGATGAACGAGAGGGAAGGAGCCAAGTAAAGGAGGGAGGCTGTTTTGCTCTGAGAAAATATAGAAATTATGTCTGGGTATTAGTTCATATCCTTTACACCTTGAGGATGTCATCTTACATCAACAAGAAGGTTCATTTACAGTGATTTTCAGTGAAGCATGGCTGTCTTTAAACAGATTGTTGAGGCTGAGAAGTAGTTTGGAAACTGGAATAGGGCCAATACAAAGAAAGGACTAGTTAGGGCTTCTTGCATCATGGTAATGACAAAATAGCCACATTGGTGTCCCACAGTGGAGTTCAGCTACCAGGAGCTTGGTGGTTTGCCAGAGAAGGAGCTGAAGGGGCAGTCCTTGACACAAGACTGAGTGAATGTCACTGGCACAACACCTTCTCCTCCTCAAGACCCGATGGGTTAACGTACCATTACATTACATATAGCCTGAGCCCCTCCAGCTCAGGCTGTCCTGGGAAGAAAAGCACAGCCCATCCAGCAAGGATAGGCTTGTACAGCTAATGCTGAGGTAACAACCTGTGCCTTGCACAGAAATGGGTTTAGTGAGAGGCAATGTCTAGCGGCACTGCGTAAGTGTATACCTGTGAAAGCTCTATCTTTACAACAGTTAACATTGCCTTTGGAACTGAGCCTCACTTGAAAAAAGTGGTAGTTTTGCATGTCTTTCCAATCTCATCGTCAGATGAAAACGGTTTCTGCCGTGACCTTTCCTTTAGCCTTTGCTTTACCCACCACCCTTTGGATATGTCACTGTTTCATTCTGCAGCACCCCAAGCTCCTGGCACATGGTGCAGGGATCCATGAGCTGGTTGGTCACAGAGCAACCTCAGGGATAGAAGAACTGATTCATGTGGGCCCTGTGTGGTCCTTTGATCCCATAGTGCGACTCACGTATCTTCCACGAGTGACTGGTTTGGTGTAATGGCTTTCAAATGCCGTACTTGTGGGTATCACTCCTGTCTATCTGCAACAATGGTCTCTGTTTCTGTCCAGGTGTCCTTGCAAAGCTGGAAGTGGGAAATAACTTCTGTAGCTTCTCATGGTGCTCTTTTTCCCAGGAGAGCAGTCAAATACACAGGGGCTCTTTCTTGAAAAGCTTCTCTTTTTGCCATAGAAATGTTGAGATTATGAACTGTAGATTCTTGATTGTAAGTGCAAAGAATTCGTTGAGTATGAGGTACTGGCTCTGTTAAAATGTAACTAAAAACATGCTTTCCCATGAGAGGAATATCTGGAGGTTAACTGTCATTATCTGACTAGGAGCTGAAGGGCAAGTGGTCCTTGGGGAGAAGAGGGGAGAACAGTGGGGACTTTTCTGAGATGGCCAGCCTGACAAGATATGGTTCATTCTAAGGAAAAAAAGTTTATGTCCAGTTTTATATGGATATGTGTTTTTTTTAAAATACCCTGCTTATGAATCCAGCCTGTATATTTCCTTGCCTGCATTTCCTTTTCTGCATTGTTTTTGCATAAGAAATATTCTTGTAGTTGAAACTTGAATCTCTGACTTGAATAAACAAAAGCCACTAAATCATGTTGCCTTTACTTTAAAATACTGCTTCAAAAAATAAGAGGCATCTCTCTTTGCAGCTTGTGATTGTAATCCGGACGTCAAAACCTGTCTGAAATTGTTGTCTAAGATTTGCCAGAAAACTGCAATTCTAAATAGAGCTTAGGATTTCTGTCACTTATCTGAAGAGAAAGCCTTGTCCCAGGTGCAGTACATATCTCTCTCACTATGTATAGTGACGTGACGTGTGCTTATGCCAGACAGAGAAAGAGAAAGTGCAAGGGAGTTGTAGATATTCAGTTAGGAAAGTTTTAAAACATATCCATTTTTTTTTCACATATCGTTAGTACTTAAAACTACTCCACTGCATATCAGCACTGTGTTTTACACTTGGATTTCAAATATGGCCAGATATTCAGCCAGTAAATGGTGCAGCTTTTTGATTTCAAAGGAACTATGCTGAAAAATACAAGCAGAGGGTTGCCTGCATAGTATAGTATAAAGCCCCTTCTCTTAACTCCTGTATGAACAATAAAATGCAATGTGTACCACTTCACACAGAAAGTGTGCTGAACCATTAGGAGAAGTAGAGTCAGGGATGCTGAACAGCTTATGCAAATCAAAAGTGTGAAATACAATTCTGAAGCACCCTGGAAGAAATGTGGGAGAAAAAACCTGTGTGGGTGCCTTTCCACACTCTCAGCTGGTCATCTTTCAAACAAGAATGTCACAGTGGGGTCTTTTATGGGGGGCTGGAGCACCTAGCACCCCACTCACTCTTGTGAGAGGAGGGGAAAACTTCTTTGAATCAATGTCCATGTGTGTGGGGGGGTATTTGTGCCTTCTGCAAACCTATTGGTTCTGTCCCTGACTAGATGATAAAATGGTGGGCGTTGAAAACTTCATCCTTCTCATAGTAGGGTTGTCTACTTGTCCAAACATCAGGATAGAATGAAATGCTCTTTTAGGATGGATTTCTTGATGTTAACCAGTAGAAACTGGGGTGGGGGGGAGCTGGGAGGGCTGTGGAGTACTCAAGCAATCATCCTCTGTCTGTGTAACTGTGTGTACATGTATATGTGAGTAGGTCTTTGTTCTATTATTCCTCATTATTTTGCCCTATAAGGAGAAAGAACATTCCAGAGTTGCCTCCTTCGTTAGGCAGAGCTACTTCTGTCATGTCAGGCCAAGGGCTGGGGCTCTGTGCAAGCACAGGGGACTGAGAGAAATCTACTTTACATTTTAGGGATGGGATACAGTATTATCTTGTAACTTCCCCTGCTAGAGGGACTAACATCCGTAATTACTCCAGTGACCAACACAGGCTTTTGGGGGTCCTGGCTCTTTACAAAGCTGGATCTCTTTCTGCAAGCATGACTTTTGCTGTGTTTTCTGGGTCAGTTTTAGGTGTTGAACCACTGGTGCTTTGTCAGGAGTTCTCCCAGAAAAGCCTGAAAATTACATGGCCCCTGGACCAGCCCTTCTGAGCCTCAAATTAACTCACGCAGTGGAGGCAGGTAGGAGAAATAATAGGGTAGAAGAGAGTGATGTGGGCACTGCCTTCATCAGAAACATCTCCAGTAGTTTTGATGTGCATTTTCTTCAACAGGACTGATTTTTCTCTTGCTGAATTTATTCTATTGTTGTAGCTCCTTCAAATTAAAAGAAAAGAGAGAAAATGAAGCCTTTGGTTAATATCTGATTTGATTTGAGCTTTGTCAGTGATGGATGCATTTAAATATTCCTGTCAGGATGAGCAAGAGTGAGGTATTTCTATTAGGAGCACAGTATGCAGCCTTCTAAGGAAATACAAGCTTGCATCTTGAGTTTCTAAGATGCTGAACCAACCGTAAGACTGGACATGAAAGTTTCCATCAGCTGGGAACTGTAAAATGAAGTAAAATACAGAAAGAAAATGCTCAATCTCTGACCAACCAAGATTGTGTACACTGGGGATATTACAATAACCTTTGCTTACTTAATGTTGACACTTTTTTTCTTTCATGATAGAAAAAAAAGATCAAACCTAAAACACAAGCAGAACATTGCAGAGGTAGATTCCTGGATATGGATTTATAAAACTTAGAGGACCCCAGATCTACCAGTAAGGAAAAGGGAAACAATTCCTCTGAAGGCAAAATCTCTGATAAAAAGCTGAAGTCAGATGAGTTACACTGGTGAACTCAACCTGAAGACCTGGCCTAAGGCTTCATCGGACATTTTAAAATCTTTCTTACTAAAGTAGGTTTTCTTTTTCTTTCTTTTTTGTTTTTTCCCCCTTACTCATAATAGGTTTTTTTAGGCTTCACAGGAGTTGTTCACCATAAACACAAATCAACTGTTTGCCCATTCCCAATTTACTCATCTACACACCAGGACAGCAAGTTAATTGAAGGAGTTCCCCATGGGGAACAACGAACTTAAATATGCCTGGTGTATATTGTTTAGGCAGCAGAGTGAAGAAAAGCAGAAGTCCTGAAGAAAGGCGTAAGAGTGGAGCTGGGAATGAAAAAGAATATAAAAAATTCTTCCCTGTCATGGGCCCATTGACTTTGTAAATAATTGCCTTATCCCCCTGGGAGGCTCAGGGGTAGGAAGGAATTTAAAGACCGTTTATTGCTTTAGGGCAGGATCCACAGAGGGACTCTGGTCTTTTAACAGTTCTTAGTGGAATACACAGTCACTTAGGGGTGACTCATAAATGGTCTTTATCTCCTAAAATGCCATGTCAGGGTCCCAGATCCAAAATCTATATCCTCAGGAAAGACTGCATCTGCTCCATCTTTGGAGGTATCTGAAGAACATAGAACCCAAAATTCCTGCCAGTAAAACTCACACTTGCTCTGCAACCTATGCATAAGTGCTTTGGTCTTAACATCACTGAGTGGCCTGGTATTTTTCTCAGACCTGTTTACCTGGTTAGTGTTTTGTCATCTCCAAAGCACAGGGCTTTGATCTCACAGATGCTCTCAAAAGCAGGCTGTGCATAAAACATAGCTAACAGAACAGGAGCAGCGTGTCCTTTTTAGCCAACGGCACGCCAAGTAGCATAGCCTCTTTAAGAGCCAAAGACCAGAATTTAACTTCTCTCACCACCTGAAGGGATTTGAACCCAGCGTTTGAATCCTGCTAGTAGCAATGATCCAACAGAAGCAAAACTCTCAATCTGTCCTACCAATGCACTTCAGTGGCGTATGGAGCAATAACTTTGAGCTAGGTAGTGCCAGCCCTAGCGACAGGTGTGCACAGCACAAGGGGGGAGATTTTTTCCAGTTTCTGCTCTGGGGACTTTTGTATTAAGTACTCAGCACAGCAAGGCCTGAAGAGTCATGGCTTCTCTCACTTTCCCCTTTCCTTTCTGTTAAATACCCAGTTATCCCATACAAGGGATGAGTCTCTCTCTTACGTTCTTGTATACATTGAATGGTCTATGTTCTAGAAGCTAGAGCACTGTGGAGGAGATGGGTGCTCAGATCCCTTCAGCCAGAGGGTGGATGTCAGCTCCGTCCTTCGCCTGCTGTGTACCAGCTGTGGAGCAGTTGGGACACGGTAACCACATTAATTAAGCTCGGCATGTGAGATAGGTGAATCTTACTGTTGGGATGCTCTCGATGTATTCGAGGTGTGTCTTGCTGCAGACACCTATGGGTCAAATTAGACAGTTTTGAATTGTAGCTTGTTCTAGCAATAGCTGGAAAAAAGGTAAGTATTGTCAAGATTTCTGTTCTGACTTTGAAAGCCTAAAGTGATGTTTGGCAGCAGGTGTCATTTCATGCATCTCTCATTTACTATATCTCAGCCTTTGAGCTGTACCCAAATCGTTGGCCCGAACAGGAGATACATCTTCATACAATGCCGAGGTACGAAATAATGATCATTTACTGTCTTACTGGTATCAAAGGAGTGGGAGCTGGGTCCTCATTTTGTTAGACAACAGTCAGTAAGGGAATGGCCAGCTATGCTGACTGTAGGTAGAGGAGAGTTTGTGGGCTGTTATCAAAGCCCTAATGTCATACACACAACCTGACAACAGACAGGATACGAGGAAGTAGCAATGCAACTAACTAGTCGGTTTCTAAACAAACCAAAGGTTTGCTTTAACAGTCAGATATAAAAAGGTCTGTATCTTTTTAAAAAACCTTTGGGATCTCTGTTTGCCTGATTACTTCCCCAACCATGGGGGCTGCAACACCTAAGAGGTTGAAGGCTTTGTCGTGTACCCGGCAGTCTGTAACGTCAAATATCAGGAGGCTTTCAATAAAACTACTGAAGTTGATAACGCGCAGGACAAAAAACCCTTCTCCTCCTTGTGCACTTAGCGGTTTCCTATCTGCTGCCCTTTGCATTGCATGGAAATCGGGGCATCACAGCGTTTATTTACTCCCTGCCTCCGGCTACCGAGATCCGGAGTCACAGAGCCAGCAGGGCATTTGTACATTTTACACCTCCACGTTTTTTAGATTTTTACGTCCTCTGTGCAGGGCAGCCTGCTCTGGAGGGATGGTCCGCGGCTTTTGGCCCCATGCCACAGCTGAGCTGCTCTGGACACCACTGCTCAGGCTGCCTGTGCTGAGAGCAGCCCCTCTGCCTGCCCAGGGTGCCTCCTCCGGGAACCGGGACACAGCGGCACGGGGACTTGTGTGATCAGGTGGAAATCGAGTGGGCACTGTGGGGTGGCGGAGAGATTTAGCTACCGAAATCATTAATGGACCTCATCCTGTATATCTTTGTGTCTGTAAAGCATGGAAAGGGACACTTCCCTGGCTCATCAGGGGTCCGTGAGGATAAGCAGACTCGATGGCTGCTCTCAGTGAGACTGGTAATAAGACTGATGCACCCAAAATATATAGAGCGTTGCGTCACTGAGTACATTTGGTGTCTTCTATTGATCATGATTTAATCTGGCATTTTTAACTTGTCTTCATAAGTTATGCAAGGAGCACTTTTTTAAAAGGAAATTGTATTGGCCAGTTACAGATTTTTTAAGTGTTTTCCTTTGTTGAAGATTTGAGTAGATTCTGACATTACCAAGGAGAGTCAATGCTGTTCTGCAACAGCTATGACTGCCCATACACAGTACTCTTTTTTCCGCCCCCCCACTTTTATTCCATGTCCAAATATGGATTTACATGACAAATTGTAATGGTGCACTGCAAGCTGTTATAGCCTGTTGGGTAAATGATTAACATTTCAAATATATTTATAATTGAATTTCTAAATACTTAGTCAAAGGACTATAATGGCTCTATTCTAATTTATCTTATATTCAATCCAATTTTTGTAACATTTATTAATTCCTTTTATTCCTGATTCAGAAGTATAACATGCCAATTAGAAACAGATTAAAAAGCCTATTTACTCCAAACCATTGCATGCCATCAAGTAAATAAAACATTGTAAAAAAAATCCCCAATTATGCATAGTGTAATAAGCATGCTTCCAATTACATATTTCTGTAGTAGACCATAATATTTAGCACATTCTCAGCTGGATTCATCACTCACTGGCTTCAACTGTGCATTTACATTCTTTTATGCAACTCAAAAACTTTCTCAGGTATTTCTACCTTAACTTCCTGCAGGCTTTCTAGCAACATAGAGCTGCTATAATTTGTGCTGCCAGACTCCTGGTAAGGAAATGTGTTGAACAGAAGCTTCTGGCTGCTCTGGTGAGACACTTGGCTGCTCTAGCTGTATGGACTTTTTCACACATTCAATTCAGATCAGGAGCTCTCTACATATTAAAGGACATAGATTTCTTATTTTGGTAACATCCATAAACCCTACTGCTAGTCAGATCTCCTTTTTTTTTTTTTTTTTTTTTTTCTTACAATACAAGAGAGGGATAATTAGTTCTTTGGTTTCACCAGAGAACAATACCAGAAAATAGAAACCTTTAAATCTTCTTTCTATTCTGCTAACCCAACAGCTGGAAAAGGATGACTCTTGCTCTATTGATTGATTTACAGCAGCCACATGGATACTCCAGTGAATTTATACATGGCTGAGAATGTTCCTGTTCTAACTTCCAGCAATGAAATCCCAACAATAAGTTCCAGACACCTCTATTTCAACATCAAGGAATGCATGCTCTGCTAGCATCTCGGGAGCTTGGGGTAATTCTGCTTATCCGGGATTATGACTCCATTTTTACTGAAGTCAGGAGAAAAAATAGCTGAAGCTTTTCCCTTCCCCATAGCATGGCGGTTGTTTGGAAATGCTGCCTTTTCCATGTGAGCTAAGGCATGGAAACTAAGGCCTATGTACTCTATCAAAGGATTATATTACATATCAAGGCTTATATTGAGCAAGTAAGAATGTGCCAACTTGTAGAACAGGCATGATCCTCTCCAGAGAAAGGAAGGAACATGCTTAGATAAAAATTTCTGACTGCTGTGACCAAGAAGGCAAAAAAAATCCCCCTCTGTGTTTTTCACCAGGTGTATCAGAGGATTCTCTGATGACTCCATACAAATATCAACCCCATATCTTCTGGCCTGACACATCATAGGGTAGCAACCGAGTGGAAACATGCATTGTTATGACAATATGGGAATATGAAATAAAGTTGGCTGCCAAAAGCATTGGGAAATCCTGTGACCTAAATCAACTCAACCAGAATCCATTAAATGATTTAATTTTTGTCCATCCAGCTATTGATTGTACTTATAGTGCAAGAACAGCAGTGACAGCAGCAGTGCTGGGAGTCTGAACAGAATTATTAAGACACTGCTTGGCAAAGTGAACGGATGTCTGATAGGAAGGACTTAAAACAATAAATCTTTGACAGGACTGAGTCAGTCTTTGTGAAATGAGTAACTGATTGCCAGAGACTTTTAATGTCAAAACATCAGATTGTGCAGGTGCCTGAAAATAAGCATGCATTATAATACTTGTGTCTTTCATTTTTTCCCGGCAGTAAAGAAATGCTTTCAGGTGTTGCAAAAGAGGATGTGTGATATGAAAAATGGGGATAACAGAGACTACTGCTCAAAGGGGAATGCTAATGTGTTATTACGGGAATGATGATATACTCACTGTGCATTTGCAGTGCAGTGGGTTTCTATACCCAGGTAGATGGCTAATTTATCTTTCTAACACATGACCTGCATAGCTGGCAAAACAGCCTACTAGCCATTGAAGTTGGTGCATAAAGGGACACAAATCTCTTTTCAGGAGTCTGGGGCCTGCAAGGTACATATATTTAACCATGGAAGCCTTCACGTTTGTCTTGCAAACTTTCTGGAGCATGAGAGCATGAGGGAGTGAGTTTGCCCCCTCCTGGTTTGCCAATGGCATCATGGGGTTTGCAGACATGGTTCAACTACCTGTAAGTAAAGCCTTGCTAGTAGGCAGAAGCAATGAGGTGAATAAAGCACATACTTATGCCTAATTTCAGTCTAGACACATAGATAAGTAAGTTCATATGGCTGTCTTCATGTTTCAAAGCATAGGTGAAGGGGGAAGAGGAACAGATGGAAAATTTGAATGATTAGAGCCTCTTTGTATCGCCAGTGTAGCTCAACTGGCACAAAACAAAGCTGAAATCCACTGGTGGATTTCCCACAGGTAGGAAGGGGTTACAGGACTACCCACAGAGAGACAGATCACTTTGTCATGGCCCTGAGGCCACCCTGGCTGCTGGCCCTGACCTGCCTGCTCCAGTGCCTCCCCCAGCCCTACCCGTGGCCCCAGTTCTGCCCAGCCCAGGGCCACCTGTCCTGGTCGCTATGCCCAGGTGTTCGGGCACTGCAGGAGGGTGCCCTCGCAGGAACAGCACTGCCAGTGCTGTGGTTGCCCTCGGCTCCTGGCTTGTCCTCCCCTGAGGAGCAGCGCTGCTCCTGCTGCTCCCTGGCACATTCGTTGGAGCAGCCTCATCCTCGGGCAGCAGCAGGGCTTGTGTGTAGGCAACACCTCCAATCTGGCTGGTGCAGACCGCGAGGAAAAGGAGCTCAGGGCTGTACACATCTGACTTTCTAAGCATGCAGTATACCATGTACCAAAAGTTGTTTCAGCACTAAGGCCATCGGGCCTCTAGAGCTCAGGTGCCTGTAAGGTTTTTGAGAGTCCTCTAGAAATATTGCAAAGCAAGTTTGCAAAAGGTAGAAGAAAAACAAGCTCAGAGATAATTTCTAGCTTTTGTTAGGATATAAACAGGGGAAAAAAACAGTCACGTTACTGTACAATGTGCCTTTGTCCTTAATATTCTGTACCAATGCATAAGAAACATGTACTACAGTGTCTTTGAGATAGATTCTTTGTGCTAGACATTAATGAATTTCAGTGTGGGATTACATGAAGAGGTGGCCTGAGAGGTAGAAGTGGGAGTGGGAAAGCCCAAGAAGACATGGGGCAAGAGAGGGAAGTAATTTGGGAATTGGTGAGAAGGTTTTTCAAAGTTTTTCAAAGAGGCTCTTCAACAGGTTGAGAAAGACAGAATAGTAAGGGTAAAGTATAGTGAACACCAGTAGTAGAACTAATAGTATTCTCTACGAGCATACTTGGACTTACCCCTGTACCAGCTTTCACTGCTCCTTACTAGACAGACTGAAGAACACAAGTCTGTCTGTCTCTGTGGGACCATGGAGGATCTGCATACATCCTGATTTAGTGCAAGCATTTGGGGGAAAATTGCCAGCTGCATTCCTCAGAGGCAAAGGAGAGGAGCGGAGCAAAGAGACAAAGGCAAGTTCACAGTTGACAGAGTGTCCTCTGGACATCAGTTAGTAGCAATGCCAATGCAGTCTTGATTGGGCTTTAATTGTCCGTCTTTGAAGGACTCTTTTGTGGTAGCGGAAAAACCACAAGACAGACCTCTCTCTCTTCCCTTACGTGCTGCAGTAGCAGAAGTGGAGGAAGGGGCGTGTTCTTCCTTTTTTGGATCCCTTTTAAACACATTCCAGAAACTATTAACAGAAGAGATGTAGACCCTTCCCTTCTCAATACCAGCCCTGCTGCATCAGATCCTGCAACAGTAAGGATCATGTCTCTTGATCCTTGCTAGGTTCAAAGGATATATTCAAAGCAAATATTCATGTTCCTTTTCTACCAAAAGGAATTCCCATGCGTTTAGAATATATTTTAGTGTACAAACCATAGTTACAGCAGTAATGACTGCCTGTTTGCAGCAGTGTTGTTTTTGCAAGAGGCATGAGAGGTTTTGCACCATATTTAGCATGCACAACTGCCATGTAAAACGTTGCTGGTGCTATTTTTATTCTTCTCCTTTGGAAGTGTGGCTTTACAATTTTGAATGCAGAAAGAAAATAAACGCTTTACCACAAGTTGTGGTTTACATTTTTCCTAATGTGTTCTCGACAAATTTCATAAGACATGTTTGTTAAAGAAAATAAAATCTAATGTCATGATCACTCCAAGGGAAACGCATAGTACATTACCTTAATAACAGTTTATTTAAGCAAATATACAGGAAACAAATTTCTGCCACTTGAAGTAAGTTCTTTGCTCAGATGTTTCATTACCCACTCCTTCCACTGTACATAAATAAGCCTTGCTGAATAGCCACATGTGGCTCTTGTTTCATATGCACAGTTACAGCAGCGTGTAAGGCTGGACCCAGACATCACAGTCTGGGTAGTTACACTAAGGGGAAAAAACCCTTGTACAATACATAAAAGAAAAATCTGTGTTATACCAGAAAACAAATAGGAAAATAAGAATTAAGACTGTGTTTAAAATGCAGGATTTAATGTGTCTAAGAGTTATTACTGAAACACCTGCTGAAATCAATAGCAAGATTTAGCCCTAACTATCTGCAGCATTCATGTTCGATCAGATGCTGAAGTGGAGCTGTGCCTGTTGCAGATTGTTCCTTTTATGCTCTGAAATCCAAGAAGATAAACTCTGTGACACAGAATAACATATGAATGTATATTTTATTCCATTTTTGGGGGGCTTCAAAGCAGCACAATACTGCATTGTCTAATCTTGAAATCCCTGTTTCATTGAAAGCTCTTCTGCCTTCTCAAAGATGTGCTCTTGTTAAAAGCACAGAAGGGAATCAGAGTCATGAGCTTATGTGCATATATACACACACATGCACATGCACGTACACATATATATGTATGTAAGTGGTCATCTAGATGGGGGGTATTGGCTTGTGATGGCAAATACACAATTTTAACCTTTTCCAACTTAGTTTTCATGATATAAAAATTCCAATAACATGATGAGTGCCATCTCTGCTTTTTGCAAGATAAAAATCTCACCATTTTACACTGCTGAGTTCTTTGACGGAAATCGCCTGTGATTTAAAGGAAATGAGCGGTTCTACCAAACTTACCGTTTCTACCAAATTTACCATTTAAAATGTTGTAGGTAGTGTGCAGTGTAGTAGTAGTTCAGTTGTTAATTTTGATGCTAGGAAACCACAAGTGTTTCTGTGGACTACTTAAATATTGTGAGATTCTTTTTCCTTCTGGGTTCCGCAGCTTTAGGGTGTGGGGGTTTTTTGTCATCTCCTCTCAGATGACGAAGATTGGAAAAACACTTGAGAAAATCTGGGATACCCACAGATTTAGTTAAATCTGAGATACTCATAGATTTAGTTGTTAAGGATATAACATAAACCCCAAATATTACAATAAAATTGTAAGAGTTACAACCACCACATACCGTTAAAAACATATTGACCAGTAGGAATTCAAAGGGTCATGACATTAAGGGAATGATCATGAACAAACACAGACTTGTTTTCCAGTTGGTTCACCAACACTTAAACATATCACAGGGAAAAGAGTCTTACCTAGTTAAAGTTTCCACAGTGGCTTGAAGAAAAGTGCAAATTAACTTTTAATCTTTATTATTTTATTATGAAATCCTCCAAATCTCTGCTAGTTTGGGACTTCATTACAAACTCAAATTCAGTCCAGTTTCAGTCAAAGGTTTATGTACCTTTCAAGTGCTATTAGGTAATTTGCAGTTAACAAATAATAGAAACTTTATTAAGAATTTGCTGTGAATCCAATTGGGACTAAATCACAGGAATTGTGATTTTCAAGATATTTATGTTGGTTTTTAATGTATGTGTCTGTTGATTGCACTCAACTAAACTAAATCTTTCTTTCATATTTCTCATTAAATGGGAATTTCAACAAATATGTTTTGGAAACATAAAAAATAGACTTGAAACAAAATATGCTCCCCAGGGCCTTAAAGTTGCCAGGTAAAACAGAGACATTCTTGCCAGTTCTGCCTCTGATGGCAGGTTCTTCTGGCAGCTGTTGTGATCTCTGGATATGGGACAGCACAGCCTTGCAGAGGGCACTGTCCCAAGCCAGGGAGTCAGATTCTCCACACTGCCTTTGACTCACTCAGTCCTTGTCAGGACTAATGTTACTTTTTTAACTTTTTTTTTTTTTTTTTTAAGAATTTGGGGATGCCTCTTCCCTCATCCACTGCAAAAAGGAAAAAAAGATTAAGAGTGAGGAAAAGCCTCTGTCAGCTAAAATATCCAAGTTTTGTAGACTCTGAGGCCAGAAGAGACCATTCGGAGGAGCTAGTCTGACCTCTTGCATAACATAGGGCAAAAAACCTCCACAAGTAATTTCTGCATTAGACCTATTATTTCTGCTTAAACTGTAGCATGCTTTCTACTCTCATCAGTGGTGTGTCTTCCTAATTATTGTAAGAATTGTTTTAATACTAATAATGTTATTATATAGGTTGTAAATATTCAGTATTTAGCAGGATATAAAATATGACGCCAGTTTTGAACGATTTATAGTCTAACCTTTCTTTTCTATGTTGTCTGACATTCTCTGGACTCTTTTCTGCAGTGTAATACTTTTTATTTAATGAATAACATTTGGCAACAGACTGCGTCTCTTTTTTCCTCATTTTTCTTCTGGTTTTTTTTTCCTTTTTCTAATCTGTCTGGTCTCATCTAGTGGTTTGGGTTTTTTTGTTTTGTGTTTTTTGGGGGGTTATTTTGTGGTTTTTTTGTGGGGTTTTTTTTCAATATATCTCTATATATTTGTATTATTTATAAGCTTTTTATCTCTTCCTTAACTTTTAAAATGATACTTTACCTTATAATAAGACTCATCTGGACAGCAAGCCAAACAACTGAGCTCTTTCACTTAAAAAGAGAAGAAGAGCTCAGCATTTACTGTCTAGGCAGATTTCCTGGAGCTTGTCCAGCTCTAGCTTAAATTATCTTCATGAGGCTGTTGTTAGCAGTTGCACTGTTGCATTATGCATGATATCTGACTGCTCTTAGTATGAACAAACCACACAGTGTTTGGTTAGTGGTTTTCAATTTTATGCTAAGCTGTACAATTTGTTGGTGTTATTTAGGTTAATATGCTATTATTTTGCATATTTATAACTCTCCCATTACATTTTTATTAATAATGATGTCATGTTTGGTAGCAAGGATCAATAAGACTTCTAGTGTATAATGTTTACATATTTATATTATTACAGTATAATAAGTCTCTTAGGCAGCTCTCTGCATTGGAATCACTTTGTAGATGTGTCTTTCAGGTAATTTCATGTCTACAGTGGCTGCTTGAATAGCAGTGGTACACTGTCCTGAGATTAAATCTAGCCTGCAAATAGTGTATAAGTATCAGAGCCTGTAATGTATCTTCAATGTCTGCATCAGAAAATAAATGGTGATGCATTATAACCATTTCCACTTCCAATGGATGGATTCTCTTTTACCTACTGTGTTGCTTTTGCCCTTCCACAAGTCGTATTTTCTTGGCATAACTCTGAAGAGCACTTCTGCACTCTCTCCCCAGTCATCCCTTCTAGAGAGACATACTGAGCTTGTGGATGCACACAGCTCCTCTTGGAGGAAAAATTTCCGTCTCTTCCTTATAAAATTTCCCTTTCTACTCCCCAGATGCTTCATTTGCTTCCCTTTGCACTGGCAGCAGGTCCCTTTAGCTGATGCTAGACCCTGCAAGACAGCAGCAATACCATGAAGAAAATAAATGTTACCCCTTTCAATGAGTAAAGCGCTCGCCTGACCCTTTCGCACACCAAAGGCTCATCGGTTGCCCTGACCCAGTGGTTGGAGCAAGGGGGTGCACACCAGCAGCTGGCTGTTATGACCAAGAGCCTTTGGGCAAAAAGGTTTTCTTGCTGATCTCCCACAATGCTGCTTATTCTCGCTAATAATAGTGATCACTGTAGTGTGAGTGAGTATCGCTGACTAATTATATAGAGCTACATTACATCCTGCTAATTCCTTAATGGCTGCAAGAAGCACTCCTCCTCGCTTGCTCATCTGCCTGTCTGGGCCAGGAAAAGCCAGAGTAACCTCTTCGATGTTTTCCTACCCTGCCCTTTCCCCACAGTCGCATCCTGACCCCCCTGACCCAAACTAGAGCCTCCTGAACCAGAGTCCAGCCGGAATGCTCTTTCAGGTTGTGGAAAGGATACACGCCGGTATGCTGTGCAGTCTGCAACAGTGTCAAAAGATCATGACGTATATATGACTGGCATTGCCAAATCAAATGTCAGAAAGCGGCAGAATATCACAGGAATCAGAGCAAGGTTGTAAGAAATCCAAAAAACTAACCACTGAAATGTGATTGAAAAAAGCAAAATGGGAATAAGTTTCTTATTTAATATTGCAGAATAAGAAAAAGTCAATAAGGATAGCGTTTCACAAAATTTCACTCTTGTGTTCCTTCCAAAGGCATCTTGCTGGCTCACAACAGATTCCTGTTCCTCTGTGAAAATGTTCCTGTTTTATGATGTTTTACTTCAAAGGAAGAAATGTTATACAGGATGTTCTTACTCAGACCCCAGAGTAGGGCTGAAAAGCTGAAGCGTGGACAATTCATCTAACCAGATAGATTCTCTTCTTTTCACTCATCGTTCTTTAAATGCTTCCCTTTATTGCACTTAAATTTAAGATCTCATTGCTTATAAATTATGAGAATAAAAATTAATTTTTTCCCCTTTATGATTTTAAGTACAAAGTACTAGCAATTTCTAGGCTTTTTCCTGTTACCAGAAACTTTTTCCTTTCTTTAATAAAGGTAGAAGCTATTCCTTGTTTAAGAAAGACATGTCATAGCACGAAACTTACAACACAACTCTGAGCAAAGCAGAACCTAGTTTGGTGATCTGGCCGATGGCGAACAGTCTGAGCCACATCCAACACAAACGTAGGTCAAAAAACTTCCACCACCAGCAAAACTCTATCAGGAATTGTGCCAACACATACATCAGTGCCTCCTGGAGCAATAACCTAAGCATACGCATGCATCTGTTCTCTCTCCTTTACCTTTCTTCCTCCCAGTAGACATCCTGTGATCGGAGCCATGCCCTCTTGCAGAGACCTCACAGGAGCCAGCGGTGCAGAAGGTCTGGGTGCACATCCTCATCTAGCGAATGCCAGTTCAGTGTCTGAGGTAATTTTTCAATTTCAATTCAAAGAAAAATCGAATTTACACAATGTTCTTAACATTTGTAACTCTAGAGAGAAGAACAGGGCACAAATCAACTGCAGGCTTTTTTTGCGGTATGTTGGAAATGAATCAAACGCTAGCGACTAATTCCTGCGAAGGTTTAAAAAATTTTTGAATGCCGACTTGCATAAAGCTGTCCATTCACATGCGTGAAGTCTGAGTTTGGATCTAAATTTATTTTCTCCCTTTCATTTCTGAGAAAGACAATGGTGGTTGTAGTCAGATGGCTTACTCCTTTCAAACTGTGTTGACATCAGTCTGAGAAAGACAATGGTGGTTGTAGTCAGATGGCTTACTCCTTTCAAACTGTGTTGACATCCACGGCACTTCACAATGACATAGTTCCTTTGGTTTGGTGTGGACACTCACATTTCCATTATTGATGATGACAAAATGTGGTTTGTGCTGATGGCATTAGCCTAAGGCTTGGCAGCCATTCCCCACCAATGCCATTTCAGGGTGTTGTACACATATTGTTTATGAGGTGCTGTGGTATCCTTCAGGTTTCAAATACATAAAAACAGGCTACAAATTTTTAGCTCCATTTGCTGCTTCTGAGGAGCAAAACAGCTTATAATTTGTCTCTGCACCTTTCTGCTCTTAATTACTGTACTGCTGGTTTATTTTTCTGCTGTTAGTGTGATTTAGGTAGCACAGCACCTAGTGTGTGTATATACCAATATCCGAAATACAAGCATCTTTACGTAGCAGCAGGTCACATTTGAATCTGGTGTGTGAATCTGGTCTTGAGTTTTAGCTTCATAAGAACTGACAAAGCTGCAGCTGTTTGCACCCTTGCTGCAGTTACCAGTTCCATAAATCATGTGAACTAATTCTTATAACGTTAAAGTCATATGAAAAAATTGAATAAAGTGTTCTTACAATACTTAGTCACGTGTATGGCTGAAGTCTCTTTAAGCATTTTCAGTACTGTATTTCTGTTGTGGTTAGTACGATCCACTCATAGAAGAATGCGTACACATAAGCAGCCATGACATACTTTAGTGGATAAAAAATAATACATATTATTTTGCATTCAAATGGTCAAAGAGACAGCAAAAAGCCTTAGATTGTGCATAGAGATGAAAAACCCCGCTCTCTGCATTTGCTACAGTTCAAAAGTATCCTTGCAATGCTCAGGAGACGTGTACAAGTGAGCACAAGCACCAGAGCCACTTACGGAGCCAGTTTCTTATTCTGATGAGGCCAAATGTCATTCTTCCGTACTGAGTCTCTGAGACTGGCTATAGAAACAGCAGGCATTGATTCTGTTCTTATTTTGTTTACAGACCATAAGAGAAGCTTATGAAATTGTCAAGTTCAGATCACTGAAAAATGAAATCCTCTGTTTATTCTAATTTTGGCCTCATCTAGACACTTTTACTCTGCCTGTATCTCCATCTATATGGAAATTTTTTTCCTCATATTGCCACAGAGTGGAATTCAAAATGAAAAAGATGTCTGGAATACTGTTTAAAGACTCATGCACGGAAACGTACATACAGAAATTCATACCTGTTTTAGCATCCATGTTATAACCTCAAAAATCAGTTTACATGTCTAATTCGCCTATCTTTTACACCAGATCTATTTTGCTTTATCTCAGCTGTCTTGACTAGGATATGACTGATGTAACAGAAAGCGAAATCCAGTCAGTCAAACACATAAACACCCACTTTGGAAAGCCATTGTAGCAGCTGTGTGTTAAAATTAGGAACATAAGTACTGTGACATTTTTTGTGTGAGCAATTGGATGACTGACCTTTTAAAAATGTGAGGCTTAGGTTAGCCCATCGCCTTCATCCTTCTTGTGAGACAGAGGTTACTGCTTAAAGTGTGTTTATGAATGTCTTGAAATACTCACTTTTCTCATCCTCCTTAGTGTTGCCAAGTCCTGCTGCACCCAGCTGTCCATCAGAATCAGTGCAAGCAGCTATCACAGCGCAGCTTTGGGGCTTGTGTTTCCAAAGACTCACCTTCTGGGGCTTCCACTATGCTGGGAAGGATACTCTGCAGTCTGGACCACAGTGTTTAGACAGAATACTGATGTCCTGTTTATCCTAATTAAGGTCCCCATAGTAATTATTTTCACACTGGTATTTTTGGATAAAATGAACATTTGTTTTGAGAGACAAGTCCTGGTTTCGTCTGCTCCTCCAAGTCTTGGCTTTTAAGCTGGTCTTCTTCACAAATTTATTTTGGAACCTATAAAAATAATACAAATTGTTCTTATCATTTAATACTATATACACACACAGAGAGATTTATATATGACATATATATACACAGCTATATATTCATAATATCTATTATACATAAAATATATGTAGTTGCTGGTTCAACTTCTTATTTGCTGCATGGTCAAGGATCTGAAGAGGGAAAGCAAAATCTACAGTGATATAATTTCAGCCTGCTATTTCAGAAACACTTCAAGACTGCAATTTCTACTCTCCTTTTTTCTTTTGGGGATGGGGTGAGGTGGGGTGTGTTATTGTACCATATGGAACGAAACACATCCTTCTTTAGCCAGATTAACAAAACTGAGGCCACAGCATCTCACAGAAAGATATTTAATAAAAAAAAAAATTGGACATAACAGGAGAGGAATAAGAATCAAAATTAATCCCATGAAGCTCAGAGATTCTTCTTTTTTTTAATTATTTTATTAAAATACCTTGTTGGTTTTAGAGACAGTCTCTGATGGATGGCACAGTGGTATTTGACAGAAAAATCCTTCATGGATGCTGAACTCTTCCCTCACCTTTCACAATCACCAGAAAACAAATTGGAAAAGTGGAAATAGCAAGGTCAGGTCAGGTGAGTGCATACTTAAACATTTCATAGGGAGCAGGGTGCAGAGCACTGATCTGCTCTCATGTTTCATTAATTCAGAGACAGCTGTCATTTATCTTTTGATGGAAGCTAGAGGTTGAAAAGCTTGACACAACATATCAGGCCTAATATGGAAAGATAAGAGCAATGTGGGCTCAGTTCTGTAAAAGTGAGTTACTGTGCAAAGAGGTTTCGTAATTCCCCTACCGATGTTTAACAGAGAACTTTGGCCACATTTCAGCAAATACGAATTGCCCAGCTATGGTTAAAAAATGAAAAGTCTAAGGATTGCATGGGGAATTAACCACATAATTTCTATTAGAGACTATTTGAATTGCATTGTTAAATCCTTGTGAAGCTTCTTAAATGCTTAAGAGCTTGTGTCCATAAAAGAGTCTTAGAGATAGCTTTTGAAATGCAGGTAGGTAGGCAAAATTTAAATAAATTGGTGGGGAAGCACTCCTTTTTGCCTCTGGAAAAACTGACTGCAAGATGACAACTCAGACATAGCTGCTTCTTTAGTTGTCAAAGTATTAACATCTGCAAGTCAATTTGGTGGGAAATACCATAAAAAAGATAAAAGAGAGCAAAACTAAAAACAATTTCAGTAAAGACTCTCTCAATAGTGCTGTAGGTCCGAGAATGAAAGTGCTTTCTATAAAAACCAAAGAGTGTGTGGGGAGTTGACAGTAAGATGCAAAGCAAACCTCTAAAAATCAGATTTAATACAAGAATCTACACTCTATGCAATAGAAATAGCGGAGAGTAACAGCACAGCATGCTGCTGACTGCAGAAGAGATCTTATATGTGGCAAGGTGTTTAGGAGATAATGAGCTGATGCTTGTACAACCCTGTAATTTACCCCTCCCTTGTTTTAAGAATGAAAAGGGCTTTCCACGACCTCTCACAATTCAGATGGGACTATTAAGGGTACTGGGGCTAGGTGGGTTCTTCATGCTTCTAGATACTCAAACTTCACAGGTCACAGCTCTATGAAGGCATCATCTTACTGACACTTCTACCCCTCTATTTACAGTCGTGTGCATCTTACCTTTCCTCGCATGTGTGAACAAATAATCTTAAACACTTGGGAAAGAGGTGTTGGGAAGATATGTATGTGCCTTTGCACAACATCACCCCATGTTTCACAGGGGAAAGCTCCAGAGACCACCCGGTCTCACTGGTCCCATTTTGGGAACCACAACTTTACTTTTACAGGGTGACACTTTGTTCTCAGTAATCTGTAGTGATACAGAGACCGAGTCCAGACTTTCAGTGGTCAGATATAGGTTACGAATTACTGGTCCTAACTCCTCTTGCTCATGCTCACAGTTTGTCCAGGCTGATGTGAGGCATCTATTCTAGTCATGTCATCTTGACGAAATTCTGAATTTGAATTCATAATTACTGCCTCCTGAGCTGAAAAACTCTCAAGACCTAGATATTTCCATCGAGTCCTGTCTCTGGCAGGAGAGCAGGAGCAGCATAAATTGCTGACATACTTTCAGTTTAGCTTCTTATGACTTTTAGAAATTTATTCTATCATAGCAGAAAAAGTTCTATGCTTGTCATTGCCTAAATGTTGTTGTGTGATTTTTGTTTTTTTTAACTTTGCTTGAGTGTAACCATTCTTGAGTCTGAAGAAAATAGAGGTAAAATGTTTTTCCTCTGATAAAGAAAAATCGCTTAAAATATTTTCCTACCAAAGCAAGAAAGAAATGAGAGTTGAAAACAAAAGAAAAGCTCTGTATCAAGAATTGGCTTTGACTGTAATAGAGAAAAGTGGTTTTAATTGGTTCAAGATGCCTATCTTTTTTTTTTTTTTTAATTGCATACTGAGAATTAATAGTATGGTTGGCT
>NW_010564252.1:67684-82012 GCF_000687285.1 Phaethon lepturus | reverse complement strand
GGCTTTTTTTTTTAATAGTATTTTGAAATACATTGTTTCAAAATACTAGGGACATCCAGTGCTGTGGGAAAACCTCCTGTGACTCTTGTAAGATGTCAAGGAGGTGTAAGAGAGCTTCAGTATACTCGTAGGGAAAAAACACCCGTATGATTCAATAACACATTATTTGAGGAATGTGTCTTTCTGGGCTATTTTGATGCTACTCGATGAAATACAACGTTACTTGGAGTAAACAAGATAAATGAATCTGCCCATAACAGCTATTTCCCTTCAGCTGCAAAAAATCCTGGGTGGGGGATTCAGATTTTATGAGCCGTTCTCAGGTGGAAAAGTAATGGAAGGTGCTGAGAGGGATGCGAGGGGCGAGCAGCCCCTTTTTCCCTGGGCTCCACACCTCATGAGTAAATGCCGTTGTTCTACTCACACAAAAGAAAGGAATATGCATTTATATATTTCAAATACACGGGCAGCACCCTAAAAGAATTAAGGAGGGAGAAACGAGAGAGGCTCTCTGTGCTCATTGCCGTGGCTCAGTCACGCTGGGCTGCAGCATGGGGTCCCGGCGTGTTTGAGGGGACGCAGCAGCAGGCACGGCGTTAGGTGCCTGGAAAGGGTTGGGCAGGCTGCTGCTGGGTGCCCTTCCAGGACGTCTGTTCCTCTACGCAGCAGCGATGCCTCGGTGGCGTCCCTGAGTCTCCGTGTCGCTCAGGGTGCCAGCCCGACGCTCCCCGCGTGGCGTTTTGCGGCATGGTCTGCTCGGAGAGTCCGTGTTCACTTGTAACCTGCCTCTGCAAAACGAACATGGCTCCGCTTCAGACCGCCCTCCAGTTGTGGAGGCAGGGTTGCAGTCTGAAGTGCTGAGCCAACACGGTGTTTCAATCCAGATTTCCTCCGAGATTACTTTGATCCTTCTGTTCTTAAGGAGAATAATCACCATATTGAGGGTTCCTTTACACTTCTTGAGAATATAGATCAGAGCTAGGGAGGCAACAGTTTGCTTGACTAAAAGTTAAAGTAAAAAGGTGAAAAGTGTAGATTTTCTCAGCCCAGTCTTAAAGCCTTTATGTAGGTCGAGGTCGTGATGTCTAAATAAATGGGGTACAAAGTTCTCCATGCTCTTACATGCCCTCCTTACATCTTTCTTCGGTTCACTCCATAAGAGAAAGCAGGAGCTTCCCACCCGCTGTGAGCAGGAAGGGACTGCAGTGAGAAGGAAGTTACCAAGTGTTAGCAGCCGAGCTGATGCAGAGGAGGTGGCATGCGTCCCACGTGGTAAGGCTGGAGCAGATTGTGGCTTTCCTGTTCTAGGGCAGAAGTAATTCCTTCACAACTCTCTGTGCTGGATAGTAGCAAGATCTTTATCTAGATCCATAATCTGTTCCTTAGGGCTTCTACTGAATTCAATGAGAGATGGGTTGTTGTTTTTTTCTGTCTGGTTTTCTAACACAAGCACTGAATAATGATCTGAGATTACCTCTAGTCTGGGGGTTTGACAACATTCCTGCACTCCACTTTGGTAAAACAGGACTGGCACCTGGCACAGGATATATACAAGCTTTGGAATATTTATAGTCATATAGATTGGGTACAGGGATGTGACCTTGCCCTCCCCTTTCTCATACTTTTCTATTTTTTTCACTGCAATAACAGTTATTTTTGTTTCAGACTGTTCAGGTTAAGGAAACCACTAATTTATATAGGGTATGCTCAGAGACTTAGCATAATCATTTGCAGAGTAACGTGACTGTTTCCATTAACATAATTATGCCCATACTCATTACATGATTCATATTCTTATAATTTTTTTTAAGAGACACAATTCCCCACTTTATTAGATTTGTCTTTTCTGAAGAATTGTTCTAATTTTTTTAATCATCCCTTATTTTTCAATTTAACTTTCAGAGGTGAAATAGGAAATTTGGTTTCTTTCTGAGTAACTTCTCCTAGCTGAGGCAGTGACTTGAGTCACTGTAACTTATGCAAGGAAAAACTAGAACTGAAGCCTATGCCCATTTGTGCCCACCTGATTTTCCTATTGTGTTTGCCTTTCATTTTTGGTTCCCAAGAGACAGAGCTAGAGCTGCATTCTACTCGCATTCTACTCTGTTCTCTCTGCAGTTTCACTGTTTCATTCTTGCTGTTAAATGATCATATCACCCCTACACCTTCCTAACTGAGTCAGGAAATACATACTGTTCCAGTTTCAAATGCTGCAATGTGGGTGAGTACGTATAGACCTGAGCAGATGCTGAATGGACCATTTAGCAGACAGCAGTTTCCTGTATCCAACTGCTTACACACAGAAACCCAATAGGGCTTAGCTGACACAAACTATGATGGGTTTCTTCAGGCTTAAAGAGGTTGCCATATCTCATTTTAGAACAACTGGTACCTAACTCTTGGTCGTATCGCAGCCTTTAGGAACTTGTCCTGTAAGGGGAAAAAAAACACATTTTAGAAGTTTCATATATAGAGAGTTTTTTTTAAAATCATTTGTGCTTTAAGAATTATTTCTCCAAAGACGGTGTCTTGATTTGCATGCCATTTAAAATCCTGTGTTCCAAGAAACAAAGTTAAACAATATGTTTATGTTTCCTACACTGACAACTGGATTTCTGAGGGGGAGGGAAGGAGTAGGGAGACAGCAGAAATGTAAAGTTGCAGTATTTCTTTAATTACTTCTTACTTGTAGGGAACTGATCCTGGGAAAACAATACCCCACCTTCTATATTCTATATGCAAAATACTACTATGTTTGCAGCTTTGTGTCAGTCAAATATGATCAATCTTCTTTTCCCCAATGCTAGGACATTTCTGTGTGTTGCTCTCATTTTTACATGGGCAGAAACATAATAGAGTTTTCACCTTCCCAGTTAAAGTAGCGCGTGCTTTCTGGCAGTTCTATGGTTAGGAGAAGGGGCTGGGAGCTGGATTCCTCTGCTCAGTGTGACTCACCAAGTGTGTTTTTTGGCCAGAATCACCAGCTGATTTGAACATGGTCTGGAGGACTGGCCTCTGCTTGGCCTCAGGAAGTCCTCATTAATACTCACTGCTGCTGAATGACTGCCAACACTCAACCACAAGGAGAGAATGAAGATTCATGGTGTCTAACTTCAGACAAAGACTCCATACAAAGGGATTCTTTCATCTGGAACTCTGAATTAACCAACCAAAAGGAGTAGACTTAGGTGGAGTGACTACTATCCTTTGCCTCAGTTGGTGAAAGTCCAAATAGTTCCACTGAAGCTGATGGGTCCTCACTCCATCTTCACCATTGCACAACTCCTTTTGTCCCTTTTCCCAACATGTTCAAAAAGCAGAAATATACCTACAAGGGCAAGAAGGGGCTTTTGTCAGAAAGTTTGCTGTTTATTCCAGCTCAGTGTGGCAAATTGCTGTGCAGATGTCTTTGAAGAGTTGGGCTTGGAGATTCAAACTGTTTCATCATCCAACCATTTAGTTATTTTTTTCTCAGAATTTTTGAAGTCTGTGAATGTATAATTTATAAGGCTTCCCTCTGTTTTGTGACAATGAATGCCAAGAGGCTTCTTGAAGCAGAAGCTTATCCTTTGAGAAACACCTGACTGAAGAGCTCACTTAAACTGCAGTCATCCTCCATTCTACCTTCAGGATCCACAAACATGATGACTTCAAGCACCTGCAAAATTTTCCCTCATAGTGAAATTTTGGTGAAACCCTAGTGAAGCTGCTGATCTCTCTTTAAGTCCTTAAATTTTCTTACTATATGGGATACTTTCTTCTGGTAATACCATTTTGCTGAAACTATCTTTTTCTTTGGCATTCAGGTGGCTACTATTCTTATCCATCAGAGCTAAGCAGAGTTCATATGCTGCAGCTGGGGGTAACAATGCCTGGTTTTGTTCTTTGTTTCATTTCTTTCTGCCACCAGCACAGGCATAATTTTGTAGCATCTTTCCAGTCTCATCAGAAGACCCATCCCATGTGAAAAATGGGGGTGATAAGGTCCTTACGTTGGGAGATTCATGGCCTTAAAAATTGTTGGGTTGGGAATGAGGTGACTACTACTCCATGAGAAATTGCTCAAAGGTATGGCTTTGTTAAGTCCTTTGTATTGCTTAACCTTAAACAAGGTTGGGAATGTAGTCCTTCTAAGCTCCCTTTTACTGTCAGTTCGATAGAAACACACTGTTAGATAATGATGTAGTCTGGGGTTACATCTCTGTCCCTCCACTGATGATAAGAGAGAACACAGTTGTGTCTGTTAAGTGACACAACTCCAGGTCTGAGTATTGGGAGCAGAATAAAATTTTGCTGAAGAACTATTACCCGTCACTGACTCGTACTGCTTCTCAGAAAGGACATTCAAAGTCTATATGCTTGTTTCTTCTCTCTTTTTTTTTTTTTCATTATCTTTTTCAAATAAACCCAAGAGTGCAATGGATTATGCATTATTCTCCTTTTGGAAAAAGAAATAATTACTGCTTTATTTATCTTAATTTACTGTTATATGGATGTTATATGGATTATTATTAAATGTTCTTTGTGTTGAGGAGAATTTTAGAGTGGAATTCCTCATGGAATCAAAGAATAACTTAGGTTGGATTAGAGGTCACCTACCCCAAATGCTTGCTCAAAGCAGCTCCAGTCATATCAGGTGCTCAGGGCTCAGGGTCATGCCTAATCAGGATGGAAATTCCACAGCTTCTCTATGCAACCTTCTTGGTGGTTCAGGTTTTTTGCCCCCTTATATCAAATTGGAATTTCCCATATTCCAGCTTATGTCTGTTGCCTTTCATCCTGCCCAGAGAAGTTGTGGATGCCCCATCATTGGAAGTATTCAAGGTCAGGTTGGATGGGACTTTGAGCACCTCTGTGCACTTCTGAGAAGAGCCTGGCTTAGTCTTCTCTACCCCAACTTGTAACATTGTCATGCACAGCAATAAGGTGTTTCCCCAGCCTTCGCTTCTTCAGGCTGGACAAACCCAGCTCTCCTAGCCTCTCTTTGCACACTGTGGGCTCCAGCCTCCAACTACATTCGTGGTTTTCTGATGGACTCGCTCCAAGACTGTGGACAAGCATCTGTCTTGTACTGTGGAGCTCAAAACTGGACATAGCAGCCTGGTACCCCCAGGTCATTTTTTGCAAAGTTGCTTTCCAGCTGCTTGGACCTCTGCCTGTACTGATGCTTGGGGTTATATTTCCCCAGCAGAAGGACTTGGCATTTACTTTTGGTCATCTTCCTGAGGTTCCCAACTTGCTATTGTCCAGAAACTTGCTGAGAATGTACTCCGTCCCATCATCCAATGTTGTCATTAATAAAGACACTGAACAATACCAGGGCTTGTATTAATCCCAGAAGGACACCACTAGCAACTGGCTGTCAGAGTTGCAGGATTTCATACTGCTTTGTACCATACTTCGAGCCCAATGATCCAGCCAACTTTCCATCTATGATTTTGTCCATTTCCCCAGTCCATTTCCCTAGGCCCATCTACCTGGAAAAAATATTTTGCACTGGGAAGGGAAAGTCTCTGCTTTGATCATTCAAAATTTTATGTACAATCAAAAATTTTATTTTGTTACTATTTCCCACAATGTTTCTTTATTAAATAAAAAACAGCATCTGAAATGTTTTTCTTTTGGATTATTAGTATCTTTGATACAAACGGCCCATTTTAATATAGATATAGTTTAACAGTTCATAAAAACTCCCCAAAGTGAAGTGGATAATTTTGAAAACTTCATGGGTTAAGCTTATTATTTTTTATTTTAAAGTTGTATTTTTTTTTCACACATCTCTTGTAGTAACATGTGCCATCTCCAGGGTGAAACACATTTGAGATCATTAGATGAAAAGCACGCAGTAGCAGCAATGACCTGTTGCCAGAATGATGAAAAAATTTTTTTTTCCTATATTTTTCTAATATTTCTTTAACAGAGAGAAAAAAAAACAAAACCAAAACCTGGACTCCTGAAAGGTTGCCTCTACTCTCATAAACTGAAAATTGCTTATTTCTTTTGTGTTACAAGTGCACTTTAAAGAAACAAGAGAACATGAGCTACTTTCCCATCCATTTAGCAGTGAAGGAGTCCCATGACAAATGAGTACCCTAGGGATACTCTGGAGGTAGGCACCAGAGTCCCCTCTGTGACTTCCCTGATGACTTCACTTTTATTATTGCATAGCAGGACTATAATGCCAGAGCAACTGAGTAAAGCACACAACAAATTCTTTACTCCAATTTCTTTACTACATACCACGACAAGGTGTGGTATACCTCTGTTATGTATGAGATATCGCTTGCAATGCTGAGCTACCTTCTTGGACTCCAGGCCTCTTAACCTTACAGTGCAAGTAATCCCTTTTTGGTCAGTGAAATAAATGAGGAATATTTGCCTATATATAAGTAAGTGCTTGCAGCTTTGGGGCCTGACTGTGGTATTTGCAAGGAAGCACTTGATAAAAGGTACAGTTCATCGGATACCTGGTTAGGTCAAGACTAAGCAATGCTGTTATTTGAGTATGTTTTGATCACTGCCACATGCACAGGAAAATATGCGTTGTCGTTGTATGCACGTTTATCGTAACCTAACAAACAGTCACTCATTAATCAGCAAAATAGAGATTGCCATACTGAAACAGTTCATATGTCCTTGTCCTGTGTCCGTCTCTTGTGTATGCTAATACTGGTTGCTTCGGGGGAAAGCAAAAGTAACCTTGCAGAACAATTATGCCATACATTGGCCTAGGAAATGTTCCTTCTTAGTGACCACTATATAGCTAGATTATGCCCTGAAACATGGGGGATTAAGTCCTAGAAAGCTGAATTTAATCTTAAAAATGCGGATTTGAGTACTGATCATCTTTGCTGCTTACACATTTATGTAGCTTTTTCTGACTCCCGTAACCTGCTTTGATGTTGCAACACGCTGATAATGAAAAAGATGGAGGGAGCAGAAGGAGGAGAGAGAAGGTAGATTCACATCACTTACCTTCTAAACTAGGTAATACTAGGAGCTGTATCAGTTAAAAGGTTTGTTTCCCTTGGTTCCCTGTATTGCTAAATGGAGACAAATGGATTCCTCCAGACAGGGGCTCAAGACAGAAGCGCGACTTTGGGACTCTGACACCTTCCAGGGTGGAGTTGTCCTTTCTGTCTCTGCTGATTGCACAGACAGCAAAGAAACATCAACCTGCTGCCTGAAGCTGTCACTCCCAGAGCTGGCAATGGCTTCCACTGTGCAATATCCTTTCACAGTTTCCTGTGTGCATGTGTAAGAACCAGGCCTATGGTCTAAACTTTTTTTTAGATGACACCAAGCTGAGTGGTGCAGTTGACATGCCTGAGGGATGGGATGACATCCAGAGGGACCTGGACAAGCTTGAGGAATGGGCCTGTTTAAACCTCGTGAGGTTTAAAGGTCAAGTGCAAGCTTCTGTACCTGGGTCAGGGCAACCCCTGGTATGGGGGGCTGGGGGATAAAGGGATCAAGAGCAGCCCTGCTGAGAAGGAGTTGGGAGTACTGATGGATGAAAAGCTGGGCATGAGCTGGCAATGTGCGTTCGCAGGCCAGAAGGCCAGTCTCCTGGGCTGCATCCAAAGCAGCATGGCCAGCAGGTGGAGGGGGGTGATTCTGCCCCTCTACTCTGCTCTGGGGAGACCCCGCCCAGAGTCCTTCGTCCAGCTCTGGAGCCCTCAGCACAGGCCAGACATGCACCTGATGGAGTGAATCCAGAGGAAGGCCTCAAAAATGATCATCAGGATGGAACATCTCTCCTATGAGGACAGACTGAAAGAGTTGGGGTTGTTCAGCCTGGAGAAGAGAAGGCTCTGGGGAGACCTTATTGTAGCCTTTCAGTACTTAAAGGGGACCTGTAAGAAAAATGGGGACAGACTTTTTGGCAGGGTCAGTTGCTATAGGACAAGGGGTAATGGTTTTAAACTAGAAAAGGGTAGATTTAGACTAGATATAAGGAAGAAATTTTTCACAATGGGGGTGGTGAAACCCTGGCACATGTTGCCCAGACAAGTGGTAGGTGCCCCATCCCTGGAAGTATTTAAGTCCATATTGGATGGGACTTTGAGCAACCTGATCTAGTTGAAGATGTCCCTGCTCATTGCAGGGGGTAGTTTCACTAGATGACCTTTAAAGGTCCCTTCCAACTCAAAGATTCTATGATTTTATGATCTACATCTGAGGATGAGGAGTGAGCTTGGTAAGGTAAAGGGTAGCTGTTAAGAAACAACATCTGGAAGTGAAGCCACATTGTACATATTTGACTTGACTGCTTACATTACAACTCTGTTTCCCAGGTTTCAGTAGCAGTCCCATATGGCTGTGGCTGAACCATCTCATGCAACTTTTACAGGCTTTTTAATATCTAACAAAATGCTTTGAATCAATATATCCAATAAGGTGTCTTGGTGATATTATATAAAGTAACGAATGATTAAATAAACCTAGAGCTAAAAATGGATTTTTAAAAGATTTTTAATCTTATCCACTTTCTGTTGCTAGGTTTGTGCTGTTAGAGCAGATAGTGGCCATTTAGAGGCATGGTGCCTACAAGCTCACATTATAGTGGTAGCTGGGCCCATATATGCTTGGCTTTGTGTGTTGGCTTAATATGATTAATTACATTAGAGACTACGTCCACAGCTGGAATGTTATGGAGAACCTGTCTGGTTGTATACCTGTTGAAAATGACTGCAGAAAATGTGTAATGGGCTTGTGAGCCCACAGTATTTTGATTCATTGTAATAGGTGGATGTAGAGGGACTGCTAAAAATGAGCTAAGTGCAGAAATAAAGTAAGCCAGTCTGGGCCAGAGCCAGCATTTAACGGTCCTTATCTATATGACGACATAATTGTTGGTGCTAATCTCAGCTTCTGCCTTAAGTAAAAGTGAACTGTCAGTATTTTTCCAGGAGAAGTAACCCTTGAACCATTTATCCATTGCTAGGGGTGAATCTGTTACAAGTTCGTCAATGGTGTGCTCATAGCTGCTTGTATTAAGACTGATTGGACTTGATGATCTTAAAGGTCTTTTCCAATCTTAATGATTCTGTGATTCTATGATTCTATGATGGAAAGGGAAAACCCTAGCTACAGCTCCTGTGAGAACTGAAGGCAGGCAGGAGACCTCAAAGACCTTCAAAGGATGTTCCTAAGAAACAGCTTTCCCCATCACACTTGTTTTCATATTTTCTCCTTCGAACAGATTTGCATCCTCTTTGTCCATTCAGGGAAATTTGCCTGTTCTAGAGAAGGTAAAACCAACCTTACTTGTTTAATTTGGAAAAGTGCCATTTTAATGGGCAAGTGCATCCCACCAGCTGAATCAGAACCTCCGTATTAAGTTCTGTCTTTCTCGATAGCCTTCTCCTCAGTTTTAACCAATCAACCTCGTTACACTAGGTTCACTTAGTGAACCCAGTGCTTGATCATTTTGTTTTCTCTTTCTACACGTGTCATACTTAAGGAGAGGGTGTAGAGAAGCCCAGAGAGAGAAAAAACCCCACATATTTCTTTGAATGTCTGCCCTTACAGCATATGGTGGTCTTTTTCTGAGCTCCAGAGCACTCCGCTTGTATCATCTTTCCCACTCCTGCTGTCCTTTTGGAGTGGCTTGCCTAACTAGCCAGCTTCCTCATCCTTTCTATAGCACCAGAATCCCCAGGGTTATCCGTGTCATTAGAAAGAAAGCACTGTCAACTTTTTGTCAGTATAAAACGGGAATGTCTCCATAGCCAAGTTTATCCTAAGGTCCAAAGGCAGCTCACAAAAGCAGAGCCATAGAGGGGTTCAGTGGCTGTGGTGCCCTATGTCTGCAGCCGTTGAATTCCAACCTCCATTTCACCCTGTTCTCTGTGCTCTCAAATCTCTAGTTTGGATGGCATTGTCTGTGAATATAACTACAAACAGCAGTGTTTATGCATTTCTGATTGAACCGTAGGTATATTAGACTGAATCAGAAACATCCTGAGAAAAACGGAGAGATATTTATTTTCAAAGATACCCGTGGAAGTCCTGCTCTGTAGAGCATTTTATGACTCAAAGAGATATTTTTTCTCACACATCGCCTCATTCTCTAACTTCCCAAGTTGTTTGTCTCCTTCTTGTTTTTCAGAAGATTTTCCCCTCTGAATTGCAATCAAGTTCCCTATCATCATCAGCGCAAGAATCTAGTAATGGTGATGGAATTTTGCACAAGCACAGATTTTTGTCTGAAACTTCACATTGCCTATGTTGTGTTCAATTTTTTGAATGAAGTAAGTGCAAAGAAACAATAGTAAAGGATTTTCTTAAAAGATGGTTTGGCTTTATAATTGGGAACCTTACCAACATTACTGTTGCCTGTTACACCATAAAGAGTAGTCTTGGGCAAAGACCTATAAAGAAAGTTGCTCCATTAACAGATGATTTCTTCTCTTCAAATTGCCTTGTATTGTTTTACGGTGTTTGTGCCTACAAATATGAATTCAAAGTTGTAGGACTACTTTCAAATACAATACTCCAGCACAGTAAGTGTTTACTAGACACTGTCTACTGGTGAAATGAAGCAACGAATGAATACCATTTGCCAAGTCAATAGAGGGATTTGGTAATGGAGCAAAGTTCAGAAATTTGCAACTTCTAACTTGGATGACTGTGCTTACACCACACCTGTGTCTTAAGATATGATAATAATAATGCTTTTTTTTTCCCCACTACTTTTGTGGTTTAATAATTGCCAGGAATCTCACTCTGTAGTCTGGAGACAGCAGAGACTGTGTTCTGTGATTAAAAGTTAGGGAGTTTTTAATGAGAGCTCCAAGGCTGATTCATAGTTCAAAGTTATGCAGAAGGTTTCTTTTTCTTTTTCTTTCTTTTTTTTTTCTTAATCAAAAGCAGATCATTCATTTTTATCTCAGACAAAAATATGATAATGGTTAATTCATTGGGCGGGGAGAAGGAATGTAGGGAGTTACTGATAGAATTTAAATAAAAAAATTTAAAGGTCTAATATTTTATTTCATTTCAGAAATGTAATAAATCTTATAAAAAGCCTTACAGTTTCTCCTTGAAGATATTACACTGTGATAATGATGCCATGCCCTTGCCAGCCAATTTTGTGATTTGTTCAGGTTATTCCAATAATATCTACATTTCATGGGAGAGTATTTACATTCAAATCTTCCCTGAGATTTGTCATGCCCTGTTGTCATCATGTTTTCTCTTGTGTCACCTTCAAGGACTGATAGGGCATGAGAATCCGTAGGAATAAACAAGACTTGAAATCCCCAGTGAAAGAAGCTGTGCCTCAGCCCTGTGGGGCACTGAGCTCCTTCACTCCCACTGGTGTCATTAGTGCTCCAAGGAGACTCCAGCATTTTGGAGAGGATGCTCAGTGCCTAGCAGAATTAGGATGTAACTGCCAATTGCGAGCCTCTGTACAGAACGTGTCTCAGGCCAGGAGATGGGAAGGAAGTAGCGAGCTGGTTACAGAAAGTCATACGTAAACATCAACGGTTTCTTTTGCAGAAACAGTTGTCCCTTTGGAGAGCAACTGTTTAATTTCTAAAGGCTTCTACCCTGTAGTAATATACTGAAGATTACTGAAAAAGAAGCACAACTATGCTCCCAGAAACACATATTCTCTCCAGCTAGCGTGTTTGATTCCTGGAAATGGAAAGGAGTGCAGGGAATAAAAATGGCTGTGTTTAATCAGATTAAATGGATATCTTATTAGTTATTCAACATAATTGGAATCTTCTACAAACTGAAAGAATTGACCTCTGGTATAACATGGGAAAAACTGTGAGTTTATTGCTGGGACTGGGGCTAATGGGGGTATTTTAGAGGATGAAGACAGGTCTGGGACATGTATGAGATAGTAAGAAGACAGTGATTGGAAATTACAGTGTAATGGATCCACTAACAAGGGATAAATAATTTAGGGACTGTCTTTATAGTCAGGGACAGTTACTTCCAGGAGAGTTTTTGTTTGCTCATTAACCAGCTGGATTAGAACATGGACTGGCAAGATCCTTGAAATAACCTTTACAAAAACTTTAAAATTTAAGGAAACTTATTTTGCAACCAGAATGCTCAGTTCGTGGGGTGAGGCATAAGTGTGTAGGTTTGGTAGGCTGTGAAAGTGGAGAAGTAGGTCCTTAAAGGGTTGGGGTTTTTTCTAAGTTGTTTGGGTTTTTTTTTCAGAATCTTTAAAAAACATTTTACATTTGAAAGCAAAACCACTTCTGGTCAAAGGAAAACATGTGGAGATAAAGATATGTAGCATTTCCTCATTCCCTCAAATAATCTTATAAATTTAACAAGCTTTCACGACAGCAGTAGTATACAGAAGGATGTGGCATGTGTATAGTTTGGTGGTTGATTGGCATTTTCCATTTGTAATAGCATAATGAATGTGCTAATTTTGTTTATATTTAATGCATGATAAATGACACCCCCCGGTCTAATTGCTGAATGAGGGTTGAAATAACTGTTAAAACATACAGTGTTTTAGGCACATAAAAAGTTCTGTCTTCAACAGCAGTCCTCATTAGAGCTATGCTTATGGCCCACATGTAGCACTGGCCTCCGTCCGTAGCCATAACTGTCACTGACATCACTCTGAGCATCACTGCGTATTGGAGCACAACCTTACACTGCGTGTGTATGGAGACTGCAAGTATATTTTTATGATGAATGCCAGAGTCCAGCAGGAAATAACTACACCATCTTACATGAAATTGTGACAAGTGTAACTACAGGCAAGGGAAGATCTCGAGTAGAGCCCTGTAATTTTTCCATCCCTGGTTTGCAGGGCTGATTTCCCTGCTGCTCCTCATAAACTGTGCTCAGCGCGAAGCTGCCGCTATGAGAAAGGAGGGACTCAATGCCCTACAGACAACATCCACCCCTTCCCAGCTGGCCCCCATCCCAGGAGGAAAAGGGGTTGCCATTGTAGGGTCTTCACGGCAGAGACAAGCACTGTGAGTGCAGGTACAGCTGCCCGGGCTGTGCGGGCTGCCGGCAGCTCCCCGGGCACACGTCCGGGCACCGAGGCTGGGCTGTACTGCTCCAGTGACTCTGGAGCGGAGCTACGGGCAGCGAGCCCCTCGATGTGCACGGTTTCCTTCTTTCCAGGTGGCCGGATGCAGAAGCATGCCGGGGGTCCTTGCAAAGCCGCGTCCTAGAACTTGAGCTTTCTACTGCAGGGGTGCTCTGGGGCAGACCCCCAGCGCTGGGGGCGGGTGGAAGGCTGAGGCTGCGCATCCTTGAACCACGCTCGCTTCTTGGTGCCGGCACGGTACAAGACGGAATTTAGAAGTAACCTATGGTCAGAATTAACAAATGCAATTTACACAGCCCCAGTACTTGACTGCTTGTCAAAAATTCCCTCCGGTGGGCATTTCTTGCTCAATTTGCTCAAAGAGACAGAGCCAGTCTTTGGCAGCTAGGCGGTGTTACGCTTCCCAACATTAGCATATTTCTATTAAAACATATGTTATTTTGTTCAACTATGACATGTTTCTTCATTCTTAGCCTGAAGCGATATTTGAGATATCACCCCAACACTCTGTAATTATAAAGATATATCCTACACGTTGCACTGAAAAACTGTGAGACTTGAAGAGCATACAGGCTACTCAGGCGTTCTATTCTTTGAGTACAGTATAGAGAATAATTATGGTTTCTCATAGTCTCTGAGTAATTAATTTGAAGAATTTAATTATATTTTTCATATTAATTATTAATGTATTATTCACCCAGCATAGTCAGCTCATAATTCATAGATGTATTAGTCAAGTAATTTAGTTGATGAATTTCATAGTTTTGAATAAGTTATTCAATTTTTTTTAATTATTCACTCAGCTCTAGGAGTATCTGTTGACTCTTGAATATTAGCTGTGGTATGGCAACTTCTTTTTTTGCAGGGTCTTGTGAACAGCTGATATTAAATCCAAAAGCTAGTGAAATGCTGTCCATCCCTGAATTGTGTATTTATGTAAGGTTACTTTACAAAAAAAAGGCAGTTTAATCTGATTAGCAAATTGAGATTTGGGATCTTTATGCTTATTTAAATTGGAACTTCAGTTTTCCTACAGTATGTTCTCATAAACTAAAGATTTTTTTTTTTTTGCTACATTGTCCCCTCATTTAAATTTATATAGGAACTTATGGCAAAATCCAGTCCCCACATTTACCTTTCAATTATGCTAGAATTACACCCATTCATTAGTCTATGAGTTTGGTCATCACTTTTATGCTCAGATAATTCTATTTCTATCAGGAAAATTTTAACCAGGGTAGAAAAGAATCGAAATAAGTTTTCTACAGTATGCTGCCAGTTCA
>NW_010564252.1:54220-67665 GCF_000687285.1 Phaethon lepturus | reverse complement strand
CAGCAGGACACTTTAGCTTAGACTAAACGATAAGTGTATAAGTGGATTAGACAATTTCCAGGGAAAAAAATTGTATCACACTGGGAGCAGCACCTCTGGATGTATATCAGATAACATTTTTATTGTGGCAGAGGAATAACGCACAGGATGAATTCATAAATCTTTCTATATCTATATTTAGTGATTGTATCATATAACTGGGGTCCATAATGCTGGTGGAAAACCAGAGGAGAATGCATATACATATCTGTGGTTTTATGTGGGTTTTTTAGACAGAGGATGTCTTGTGTCTGAGTATATAACCTAATAGTCAATACTGGGAAATAACAGAGCAAGTGAAAAGCTCTGAGATAAACTTTATTAATAATATTTCTGGGTCCCTTATTGTGTTAAACAAAGTGATTTCCATTATTTTTTTTTTTTATAATCACATCTTTTTGTCTAAGAAAAGTTTGTCCCGTATTCTAAAAAACTTTAATTCCTTTCAAATAATGCCTGGAAAGGTTTTAATGGTAAGTGTGCCTGTAACACTGATCTTTGGAATGCAATGCATAGTTTGAAACTTTCTTTCCTGTACAGACCTCAGGAAGGTTTCTTTTTAACAGTTCTAAAACCAATAAAGCCATTTTTTCAAAAGAACCCTGTATTTAGAATACATTGGTTCCAAGTTCTCTCCATATTCTTATCACATTTACCATTTGTGTATTGCTCTTTCACACAACCTCAGTGTCTGTACACAGAGGTATATGCCAAACCTTTCAAGATTTCCAAATCCATGATTATGATACAATATTCTAAAAGAAAAGTCTCCAGCTACAGGTTGCTCCTTTCACCGAGGAAGGTGTTTGTGGCTTGGGTTGTTACCTCACTAGCAGGCAGTCCATATGGTGCTAAATCCCGTAAACTAACCATAACTATGTATAAAATTCATAGGGAAAAAATGTAATTTATCACAAGTGCACAGCTGGTGTCTGCTTCTAAGTGGTTGTTTCCTAATCTGATACCAACCTTTTCACAGCCCTGGTATGTTATTGAGCTATAAAATCAATAACAAATAGCACGCATGATCCCCTGAGAGATTAACCATTTATTCCAGCTGTGAAGAACAAATGAAGGTTAAAGCAAAGGAGCTGCCTTAAGAAAGGTGCGTGCGTGCTTTTGGATGTGTGCGCACACGAAACAAAACAAAGTAAGCCTCTCTCAGATTAATTGATAACAACTGCAATAACAACATAGGGTGGTTGGTTTGTTTTTAATCACGGCTGGTTTTTTAAGCAGCTGATTTTCAAACTCAGATTTACATGCCGTTTGCTTTCTGTGTACTCCCAAAAGTGCTCGGTACCTGATTTATATTTGTTCTTTTCCCCGAATGTTTCAGTATTACTTTGCTCTTTTCTTTAATCACAACTAACCTCCCAGGGAGCACCGCCTGGGCCAGGCCCAGCACAGGCACCGAAAGCTGCAACGGTAAAAAAAACAAAATCGTCATGCCCTTTCTTCCCGGCTCCCAGCTGCAAAAGCCGTGGGAGTTTTGACGCGTGCGTGGGCAAGGGGACGGAGCGCGAGGTGGGAGTCGTGGCGAGCAGTGGCGAGGGCGAGGAGCGAGTGGAAGGAGAGAAAGGGGGGAGCGGACGGGCGCTGGGTGGGCACAGGGGCGTGGGGAGGGGTGACAGCAGTTAGAAAGATCCTATTACTATTTTAATCAAATTAAGCATTCCTCCTGTGATCCTTGGGTTTTTTCAACCCTGTGCATGGCAGTGCTTAGCCCCTTGTACCCGTCGGTCTGCCTCCTTTACGGTTAGTTGCAATTCATCGTTTCGCGTTGTACGCAGTTTGTAAAGCACTTTACAATGGAAGACACTCGAGGTGATTCTACTTTAGCCTAATTCCATCAACGGCAGAAGTGCTGTTCCTAGTTTTGCCAAAACAAGATCAGAATTTGACCTCAAAGCACCCCAGTGAGAACAGTATTATTTATAGCTATTTTGTAGAAGGATAAATTGAAACACCGGGTTTAAGTGACTTGCCTAAAGGCATGAAGCTTCCCAGTGCCATAGCAGAGGCTCGAACGCATGAATCCAGACGCCAGTGTCCTTGCTCTAAATGACAGATGAACTCTGCAATCAGCATTGTGCTCAGATGGAAAAATTTACTAATATCCATGGCCTTACAAAACCAGTTTAAGCCAGGGAAGAGTCAGGCATCTGCCTAATTTCCAGGAGCAGAAAAGCAGTGCTGAACTGCTGCTTTTCCTGCAAGCGTCACAGCTGCTTACGGGATAGGGAAAATTCTCTTTGAAAAGGTGAGTTCTGCAGGTTTGGAGACTGTCCTGTAACAGAAAGCCAGTTCTTTCCTTCTCACCTCTGTGGAGAGTACAGTTTAAAAAAAAAAAGAATTCCCTAAGAAAAACATATGCCAAGTTTAATTTCATAATTTTCTTTTTTTTCTCCATTTATAATTTAATGTTTTAATTATAAAGGTTTATTATAACGTTGTAATTGTTTATTCATCGATCTGAGACGCTCAGTGGAATTCCTTCACTGGGAGCACTGCAGTAAAATTACAACACACAGGAGACAGATCAAGCTTGTAACATTGGCAGTCTCGTGGGTACTTAATATCTTCAAAGTCAACACATTTGCTGATGGGCAATAAGAGAGAAGACAAAAAGTAACTTCTCCTGCAGTCCTCTGCTATTTTTAGTGCCTCTGCGGCTGTCTATATTTTTTTTTTTGGGTAGTCTGCTCTATCAGTCATGAAGTTAATTCATCTCCGCTCCAGCCTTGGTGGCATTATCTCAGGCTGCCATATGCATACACTGTACTCAGAAATGCTGCACACCCGTTGTGAATGATGGGCAGCAGAGACAAGCAATGGGGGTAATACCGTGTCTGAGTTTTATACCGCTTATTCCCCTTACAGATGTAATGTCAGAAGTTTGATGCACTTTAAAGATTATGCCGGATTTTGTGAACTGTTTTGCAGTAAGAAATTTGATGCAGTGGATACTGAGAAGAGCTGACAAAGAAATGATTTGATGTTCCTTTTAAGCCTGTGGAAAGCCTGCTCTCAGACTGTAATTTCCTGGAATTTATTATTCACAATTATTCACTGTGTTTTGTTTTGGCAAATCTTTTTAACTCTGTTTTGATCATGCACAGCCTTCCATGAATAATCATCATTTCAGACTGGAGCTGTTGTGATAGGTCAAAAGAGAGATACGGCACTGTCATGTTTGTGACTGGAAATGGAAGAAACCACTTCTAGCGCAGCATTTGCAAATGTGGATATAAAATTTGACACCTGTAAATATTCATGTATATACACTTGCAACTATGCTCTGGGCTTGATCCAAAGCCACTAGAGGTAAGAGAAAGAATGAATATTCATGTTAGTAAAACTTAATTCCTGGATGGTTCACTGAAAGCAAATGTAAAGAGAAAGCAATATAGGCCAAAAATGCATTAATGTCACTAAGTATTCACAGCAAAAAAGGTCTTACTTTTTACATTCAAATACTGGTGGGGTGTTTTTATGTATATGTTAATGAAATAACACACATGCACGCACCATGATTATGGTCTCTCTTTTAGCATGATCTTTCCAAACCACAGGATCTCTGCTGCTTAACAAAGAGAAGCTAGGAAAAAGCTAGAAGTTCAAAATATGTGAAACTGGTCCAGCAGAAAGGAAGCACATTTTTTTTTTCTTTTTTTTTTCTTCCTGTATGTGACAGGAAACTGAAACAGTTGGAAAGTTTTATTTGATTTAGTATGCTTTTCCACAAAGCTCAATACATAATAGAAGCAGGAGTGAGCAGTTTCACTGTGGACTTGTGAAGCTTTCATTTTCTTTTAGGACATCCATCTAATCTTCCACATATGTGAAATTACTTACATTTCAATCCCCCAAACTGAGCAACAGAGCAGAACAACACAACCAAAGAAGAGTGCATCTGATGATAGGTTTGAGGCAACTGTTAGTATTTTTTTCTTATTTTTAAATTTTTTTCTCTAACAGAAATCTAGCAAAATTATTTTAAGAGAGAAATGATCTTGAATGAGTCTGAAGAGACAAATGTACACCTAGGATGCAGAAAATTCCCAGTCAGGCAGAGGCTGAATTTGGGAGATGCAGTCACTTGAAGCTGACATCGGTTTAGCTTGAATTGTGTTCACTTGATGGCATGTAGTCAACTTACAGCACGTAGTCAACTTCATGCAACACTGCTATGGGGCAGCCTTCAAGTGTCAGCCTCCCAAATTCTACCTGTTGTCCCCTCCCAACTCAATCTCAGCTCATTCATGAGAAAATGAGATGTTAAGATAGAATATCACTCATGCTAGACCCTAGATCTTTATGTTTTACAAAAATATATCACCCCTGTGATTAGATAACTAACGGAATTGGTGCACAATATCAAGCTGAATGGAGGGATTCACGTGTTGGCGTTGGCGTTTGCCCGTCTAGCAAAACATCACTATGTACAGTCAGATCAATACATTTTTCATGCAGAATAACCTGTCATTCTGTAGTCCAAACATATGAGCTCTATTGTCAGCTGGTATAAATATCCCACTGCCACTTAAAAAGAGCTGTATTGTCTTGAGCTGAGCTCTCATTTCTTTACAGGCTGCTTAGAGCATGAGAGTAACCAGCAAGGTAAGTAACAGGGCACCATGTCATATCCTTTGCTTTCAAAGTTCAAGAGGACTTAATGGTATGCTTGTATGTACAGGGAGGATTTGCCTGATGTTATAAAAGAAGAGACAGAACACCAAATACATCAACAACTTCTATTGCAAAAATGAACAATCTCCTGCTGTAAGGAAAGGAAACACCTATGAATGAGGAAAAAAAAAATATATAAAACTAATTCTTCTGCTAGTGGTATATTTTGTACTCAGCACAGAGTATTCAGAGCCTGTAAGTCAGAGTCCACAAGACTAAGCTTTGCACTTGAGCCACCTTGTTTCAACTTCCAGATGTGAAGAATGATGTCCAAATGTTGCCACAGGATTAGATGGTTGCAGTTAGACAGTGGCAGTAGCTCTGCAAGTTTGGAGGAGCATTCTTCTCATTTTCACTCCAGCTATAGGGCTCTGGAAGTGTTTAGAGAAGAAAGAAGAATTGTTTTCCCTGTCACTACCTCCACCACTAGCTTCATAAATTAGGTAACAGCATTTTTTCAGAATATTTTGGTAGCTTCTCTTCCAACAGGTGTTGTTTTGCCTTGGTAAATCTGAAGGTCAGCACTGGGCAGGTGTGAAGCTGTAAGGGGAGTAATTGCTGTAGCTGGCAGCATGGAAAGCAGCTCTTCAGTATGCCCAGAAAGAAACATCTTGTATAAACCATGAACAACATGAAATGAATTTTTGTTTCTCCTGAAGTCCTTGGAGTTTGAGGTGAGAGGAAGAGCTGCCCGGAATTCCTAGTCTTCATTCTAGTTCAGAAATGCCTTTCATCTCATATTGGGACAAAAAGATGCAAATTCTTAAAACGTGCCATTTCTAAATCATTTCACTTCAGAAATAGCTAAGTAGTCCCATGACTTGCTTCATTTTATTAAGAGTAAGACATTCCTTTTTGACTTGTTCTGGCTTTTCTATTATTAGCGATGGGATAATAAGGGTTTTGTTGGATATGGAAAATTTTCATAAAGTCACAAATCAAAACAGTCATTGAAGAAAAATTCTTTGACCTTGTCAAAAGGAAATATTTTTAAAAACTTGTGTAAAATTTTTTATTTACCTGTATGTTCTCCAGTATTCTCCAACAGAAAACTGTTCTACCTATAAAAATAGTAGATCAGGTTCAATCATAAGAAAAAAGTAGGAAAATAAGGAGATGGTGAAAAAAGCCTTAAGCAATAAACAGTAGTTGTACAAGATTTTCAGTGGGCCTGAGAGATACAGAAGGTCAAACTATAATACCACTGAAGCTGGTGGGAATTCTGTCAATTACTTTAACATGGCTAGTGTTCTACCCTGTACCTTCTGAAAATTCAACATTATCTATTTGAAGGCTCAGAGAACAGTAGAGGTTTCTTGAGACTATAACTGACAGAATCGAGTCCCTCTGATTTCTTTGGTGAATAAGTAAGTGTGTATGTGTGCGTGTGTGTATATATAAACGTACATAATCAACTGGGGATGCCATACACCAAAGGGAAGCAGCTGAGAATGTGGATATTGGAGTCCAAATGTGTAATGAAGCTCCAGTGTTTGTATTTGAAGCCAATCATGATAAACTATAAGCCAAGTTTGATGGGCAGTGCCACTTTATGGGTACTTTGGATGCACAGTGGGTGGATCAGAATGAGATGCTGATTTCGTTTGGATTTCTGCCCTTACATCCACAGGACTGAAGTTTTGGCATTGTTTGCCTTTGCTGCAAAGTTCATTTCTGTTTCAGCATCTGTTCATGGACAGGAGTTTGCTTCTGCTTCTTTTATGGTACATCTATTGCTGTTTCACCACTGTACATCGCTTGTTTGTTTGCTGCTCCTGCTTGCTTTCTGCAACAGCAATGCTCCTTCTTCTCGTGTCTGCTGTGCCAAACATGTAGCCAGGCCTCTGCCTCAAACATTTGATTTGTCCTAGCAAGGGATGGTCTTCATTGCAGTTCTAAATTAATTTCCTTCTCACACAGATCTGTTGTGATAATCCTACACTTTCTGCTGTAATGTATTTAAATCACAAATGCAGAACCAGGAAAATAAAGTAAGAGGAAAGGTTGCATACAGTAAAATAAATTGATTTCCTAGTATTTTCAGATTTCATTCTTTTTTTTTGTCTGCTTATGGGGAGATGTAGGTTGAGGGGTGAAGTTTCTTGTTTCCTGTTTAATGTCTTGTCATTTGCTGCTTGTAAGTATTTGTAAAGCTTTTCACAGCGATTTAGCTGCATATTACAAAACCTACTGATATTAATAGGAATTATATAATCATATCTTTGCACAAATATTTGAAAATGTAAGAATAAAATATTTATTTTTCAGTGTCATTTCCCCCTTTTTTACTCTTTTGGTTTTGGGGTTTTTTTTAATACATTTTCATGTTGTGATTAGACATTATCTCCTCTACGTAGCAAAATTTCTGTAAACCGCTCAAAGACAAGTCTTTCCAGAATACTTTCTCCAGGGTTTTGCTGCTAGAGAAGCTGTTTGTTACTGCAAGGTGCTATGGTGTTGAACAGGTAAGCTTTCATCCAGTATCAGATGCTTCAAGTGCACCCGGGGCTCCAAGTGCATCTGAGGTTAGCTCAAAGAGGTGATAGAAGTGTACCAACTGTGATCATCTCTTTCAACAGCCCCTGCTCACAAAGAAAACTATGTGAGATAACAAACCAGTGTCAGAGATCACACTGTAAGCCAAAGAAATAACCTCTTGGATTGAAAGCTTCTTAGTCATGCAAAGGATGATGTTCAGATAAATTCCTGAGTCATCTGCTGACCTTATTTGTGCTAAAAAAATGCTGGGATGCTGTGGCTGTGTCTATGCCAGTAAACTGAACAGTGCTAGGGCTTCTATCCTTGTTCTCTAGCTGACACAGTCTGGACCCTTTCTTATTGCTAAGTTCTCTTGTCTTCAAGGCAGGCTGCTAACTACTAAGATACCAGCTGGGGACAAGTGGAGAACAGCCCTTGCTTTGTGTTGACTCCAGATTTGTGCCTAAGAAATGTTTGGGAAAGGCTTCCTTTGCTGAGCCAAAACTATGCTAAAGATTGTTCAATTATGAACAGAATTTGAACAATGGAATTCCTAAGAGCACTATTTAGTTTACTAGTATGTATGTTCCCTATATCCTAAAGTAAAAGGTATGTTTTCAGGGAAGAAGGTGTTAGCCTAAGCACTCCATTCCAAAAGTCACCTTTAACAGTAACATTTTCCTCTTTTATATGGTGTTCGTGGAGAGCAAATAACAGTTAAGTTCACCATGAAGAACGTTGTACATACTATTCCCTATAATATGCTATATATGAAATGTGCAATTTTATCTATGCATCTTTAGAGGTTTCTGGAAAAGAAAAGCAGCCTGAAGTCTATGCTGGGAACATGCTAATTAAGAGATGTGATTGAAATGTTAATCAAGATATTCTAAGGCTGACAAAGGAAGGCGATGTCTTAATCCTGCACATTACCATGAGGTCTTCCATTGCCCAGTTACAGCAGAGAACAAGCAACCAGGTTGACATGGAGGGAGACCCCACCCATCACGGGCTAAGAGTCTGCTCCGTGTCTCTGATATTTGCAGTCAACAACGGCAGAAAGCTAAAACAGAGCTCTGAGACTTCTCCTGAGCATGCCAGATCAGGGACAGGCTTTCAAGGCTAATTAGTGAATCTCAAATGCTTGCAAAGATGAATTGTTAGCAGCAGCCTTAGTAATTTATTTTTCTTTTAAGTTGTTTGTAGCTTTGTTCTGTTACTGCAGATCTCTGCTTTAAGTAAACATGCCATTTAAATCTTGTCTAGTAATAAAGCGGATGCTGAATAACCCCACAAGACATTGCACTTTTAAAAATAAGTTGGAATCAAAGCTGTCTGAAAGGATTGAACCTCTTTTGTGGTGTCCAGTACCTGAATGCGTTTATGCACAGCACTCGGTTGGCAAAAAAGAGTCCTCCTCTGAGTTACATGGGTTTAGGAGCTGGTAATGGTAAAGTAGAGGATCTACTTGAAATCAGTGCGAGCCAGGCAAGTTTCTTTGGCAACAGGATCTTAGTGGGAGCATTTTTAGATGTATTGGTGGCTTAAAAAATTCTTTTTACGCTAATTTGTGCAGCAGCTGTTCTTGCAAATATGTGTTAGGTTATTATGTGGCTTTGGGAAGACTTGCCATTTTGTGTTCATGAAATCTGAGGAAGACAAAATTTTATTTGTTGCTGCTCCTAAAGTTGTTCTAAAGATTCCATTTTTTCCTTTGCTCTTTTTTGCTCTGAACCATGTCAACAAATACTTTCTTGTCCTAGCAGTCTTGAACAGCATCTTGATGGATTGGATCTCTGAAGTGAACCGGTTAGTGTTGAGAATTCAAAGTCCATACTACACATGTTTTTTTAGGGAAGGAATGTTATTTCAGACTACACCAAGTGTGTGGTCCCATGGACTAAAAACTCACTAGCATTTTGACCAGGTTGGTTGTGCTCTTGGTGTTCATCTTCCAGTTTAATTTCATCCAAAAGGGATATTGCTCATGCACGCTTAGACTGCTACATGTTGTGAAACAAATTATGATGTGGTACATGGGAATGATTGAGGTATTTGCTTCAAAAACACACTCCTGATCAGGACTAAAACACCAGTATAAACACAGTCTGTTTTTGAAGAGTTGTGAAAATACAGTTTCAAATCTTATCAGAGATGTCAGGGTGATTTTGATTACACCATTCATTGAAATGAATAGGAAGAGGTCATTTAAATCCTTTAGAAAATCATTCTGAACCATAATGTCCTTTGCAGTCTTAAATCTCTTTGGAATACTCCAAATATCAAGTAAAATATGAATAGAAAAAAAATTCCAGTGATGCAGTACTACAATTACAGGAAAAATATTAAAAGCAAATACAGTCAAACTAATATGCTTATACCTGTCATTTAAAATTAGCTGGCACTGGTATTTATTTGTCTGGAACATTGGGACTTTTGCTTGGTTCATTGAGTTGAGTGTAGATTTTTGTTGCTCTTTGCTTTTAATTCTTTATGTAGTTGACCTTTCTGGCACAGCAGTTTGGGACCACCACTGATGAAATGTTATTAATATCTTAGCACAGCTACATTAATAATCCAAAGGAAACACAGCTAAACATGCTCTTTCCAACTTGCTCAGTGACTTAGCACCTATGGTGTGCACAGCCGGTGTAGGTGACCTGTTTTCAGCAGGAGCCCTGGATACCCTCATTCCCTGTGGTGAAGAGAAGGTGATTGTGTTGGCTGCATCATCTTGGACTGACACCATATTCAAGGCAGAAGCTGTTTCTCAACACAACTTCTGTGAGCTCAGCGTAGATGACTTTGCTGGAACATCAGTTGCATGTGGATGCTCAGTGCTCCTGAAAGCACTGAGTTTGGTTTGGATCCCACAGCCAAAATACAAACTGGTCAGTATTGTAACATCTGAGAGAGATCTGCTTAAAACTGCCCCCAGATTCTCTGGCAAGGCCAGGGAGAGAGTGCTGAGCTTTCAGTCTTCCAGTCCTCTTTACATATCGCAGGGCAGATTGCTTCATCTTAATAGCTCATATGAACTGTTAATATTATTAACATTTATTAACCCCTCCTGCAGACTGTTAATTAAATAATGCAGTCAAACCTTAATTCCTTTGGTGCTGACTAGGTATCTCTTCCACTTGACACAATTTCATTTATCATTACCCCGTGTCCCTTGTGTTTAATTTTCAGATGAACTAAATGCCTGCATTTGGTATTTAAGATACCATGTTGAAAGTGGCTGCGAACATAACAAACATAAACAGTGTTACCCGAAGCCGGCACGGTGAAGCCAATAAACAAGCCCGACTGTAGGAAATTGCATCCTCAAAAGTGTGAGGAAAGAACCTTGAGTAAGTCTGTCTTTTAATTTAAACTTATGAAGAATAGTGTTTAATAAGCCTTTGCTGAAATGTGGCAATGTTCTCCACATGTGACAGGTTTAAGTTTACACATAAATGTTGGAGGGGATGGATGAGCTGATTGCCCAAAAGGTGATCCTAAGTTATGGTAACCCTTTATACCAGTTTGACTCTTTATTGTACCACGCAGCTGTGAGCCGTACCAGAGCTACAGGAGCGACTTGATGAATGTGCTTTTAAAGCAGTTAAGCTAACACTCTCATAAAATTTGGGAAGTACGCAAATTAGTGTCCTCTTCTGGATGCTGATAAAAGGCACTATTTATAAATACAATATAATTATTTGGCAAGCAAGATAACCTTTTTCAGGGTTGGTGTTATACAGTAAGCAATATCAGAGGTTTCAAAATCCTGGCAACAGGAGCACTGGCAGAGTGGTGCTTCTCCCACCGGAATTTTGTGTTGATTTCCAGAGCCGACCTTAAAGGTAAGCTGTGGTTAAGAAAGAGAAGACTGGTTCCAGGATAAATAAAACCTGCCTCGTAGCCGATCACCCTCACAGCTATCCTTTTGTAGGATATTTCACATCCATTTGCCCCGGCAGTGGTACCTGGGGCCATGATTTTCTGTACTGAGGGTGGAAGGAGTGGAGAAGAAACAGAGCAGAAGGCTGTCACAAAGCAAACATTTACCAAATTTACTCTTTTCTTTCACAAATGCTACCGAGAAAGGCTCCCCCACCCCACAAGTAAAAATACATGTGGTGAAATGCTGAGAAAGGTACTGCAGAAGAGCAAAGCTTTTTGCATTGGTGTATCTCACAATTCAAGATGGAAAAGGGCAGAGCAGACTTTCTTCGTCTCTATAAATAACGTGCTGCTTTTTACCTGTGTTAAAAGATTTACAGAATCCTTTCTTTTGGCACTTGATCACTCTGTCTGGCAGTACAGACACAGGAACCTCATGAACACAGAAAATCAGAGAAGAAAAATGGCTGTGCAGTCCTACTGGGATTCCTCAACCCGTGGCAGTCAGGCCTCTCGCACATCAGATATTGCTTCTTGATTTTTTTCACCTTTGCTGCCAACACCAGCACAGAGTGCAGGAAAGGCAACCAAGTGTTCAGAAACCTAGGGGAAGTGAAGTTTTGACCCATGAGTTAGCTGGACTTTGCCTTAGCAGTTCTAGTCAACCCCAAAGCGCTCCAGTTGTCTGCACTAAAGCTCTTGCAGTTACTGAAATGGTGGCAAAAAAAAAAAAATAGATTCTGTGGGCAGAAGAACAAGTGCACTGCTACATGAATTGCCATATGTACTACCAAAGGCACAGCTTTGCTATTAAAACTGATAGCGTTTTAAAATAACTTTCCTATAAAATTTCAAAATGGATTTTTAAATTAAAAAATACTTTTCATAAAAATGCAACAATAAAATCCAAAACATTTTTTAATTTTGTCTTTCATTTTTTAAATTTTGACTTGTTCCTTCCCTTTATTGAATCCCTCATCCTTTTCATTAGCAAACTTAATAAGATATAACAATACCATGGGAAGGGAAGGGAAGGGAAGGGAAGGGAAGGGAAGGGAATGGAAGGGGAAAAAAGGGAAGGGAAGGGAAGGGAAGGGAAGGGAAGGGAAGGGAAGGGAAGGGAAGGGAAGGGAAGGGAAGGGAAGGGAAGGGAAGGGAAGGGAAGGGAAGGGAAGGGAAGGGAAGGGAAGGGAAGGGAAGGGAAGGGAAGGGAAGGGAAGGGAAGGGAAGGGAAGGGAAGGGAAGGGAAGGGAAGGGAAGGGAAGGGAAGGGAAGGGAAGGGAAGGGAAGGGAAGGGAAGGGTTTCAGCCATCATAAAGGCTGCAAAAAAGACTATTATTAAAAAAAAATTTTTTTTAAGAGAAATCATGTAAACTTTTCCCAGTTAACAATGATCCTAGAGTTTCATGAACTTCACTTGGTTATGTGATCTAAGGTGGTTATCCTGGTTATTCCCAGGCTATATCTTAACCAGATTTGATGCTATTAACAACAAGATTAAAATGTTAATGTTCCTTTACTCTCTACCATAGCTGCTTTCTAACAAATTTTATTTGGAGTCATATTAGCAGATAACATCTCCTGTTACATTTTTTTTAGTTTAAATATCATATGACAAACATTCTGGTTCGTATGATTACATACACAGGAAAAGATAAGAAAATTAATAAGTCCATGTGTTTATCGATAACTGAAAAATATTTTTCTCTTACTCAGAATTGAAACATGGTACATATTACTCACATAGTTTATCATTCACTCTGTTCAGCTGAATGTTTTCTTATCAAAATCTCGTTGTGAAGGCTGTCCACAGAGTACATGACTGATCCATGCTGGCTGGATGTGCTTGTAAATTTGATGACATAGGGAAGAAATGTGTGCCTTAATTAAAACTGACAGCGAAATAATATCTCTTAACCTATAGTGAATGCAATCATGAGGTGTCCCTCTCCATTTCTCTTTCTCAGCTTTCTGAACCTCTCTTTTTTTATAGATTTTTGTATTTTCATAAAATAAAATTTATCTAATATGCACATCAATTTATTGTACATTTTATTTTCCAGTCACTGTATACAAACACCCCATGTTAGATATGAAAATAAGAAAATCCAGTAATTCTGTCGACGCATTTTCTAGGAATTCAGTAGGCACTGAGTGGTCTCACTGACACTCCACACAGGCTGCACAGCCCTTTGCATCAGACTGCAAGTGTGTCCCTGCTGGCAAACAACAGCAGGGGACTTTGGTGGCTGCAGAAAAGGGACTCCCACCTTCACCGTGGACATAGCACTGCATCTTTCACTGTTCCCTTAAACAGAGCTAACGTGGCAGCAGGGAAGATGAGTTCA
>NW_010564252.1:48352-54206 GCF_000687285.1 Phaethon lepturus | reverse complement strand
CAGGGGCAACACTGGAGGTATCAGCCAGCAAACATGCCTGGGAAGGGAGTGGGGTTGGGAGTGCTGGGAAATGGGACTGCTGCTCGTGGGACAATTTCTGTGTCACCAAATGGGTTTATTTCACCTCTACTTGGGCTAAAAGACCTAGTCATCTCTTCCAGAGAAAATGCGGTTATCTTAGTGGTTCCATGAAAGCTCACTGTTTCCAGCACAACAAAACACTATTACTTCAGTATTACACAGACATGAATATATGCTTTTGAGAAATTACAGATTTTTGGACATGAAGCCTTGGTAAGACTGTCTGGTGTAAATGTTGGAGCTATGTTGATTTACACCAGTTGAGATATTATTATTATTATTACTATTACTATTATTATTATTATTACTATTATTATTATCATCATTATTATTACTCCTCCTCCTCCTCCTATTTTCAAACTAGCAGCACATGTAATTCAAGGATCCTGGCAAGAAAACTGATCTTGATCCTTACAATTTTTACTTTTGTAGTCACTGGTATTTCTTGGCACTCTCTGCACTTGAAGAAACAATAACAAGGTTTACATCACAAAAAATATGATATGTTTATGCTTACTTTGCCATATTAGTTAGTCTTTATTGTACTTTTAAAAGTGAATGCCCTGGATTTCTTATTTTAAAATGAACATTGTGTAATGTAAGCAGATGACAAGACTTCAAAAGATTATTTTTAGCAAAAGAAGTAAACAGAATTTCTAAAATTATTATAAAAATGGCCTTACCAATGTTCTTTTCAAGTACTGTTAATATATTAATGTCACTGGATACATTCCACAGTCTGGTACTAATTCCATTTCAGTCAATGAAATATATATGTTTTTTCCTTGATAAAAGTTGAGAGAAACTTACAGCTTGTTCAGGTGTTTCTGGTATGATTACAGACTTTTACTGGGTGTCTTGTTTAAGCACCTGCTGGCGTCATGACTATCTCATTGCCTGTTAAAGATATTTTTAACATTATTTACATTCTGTAAGATCAAGTCCAATACTAGATATGAAATTTTGTTAACTTTGCCTAGCTGCCTACATTAAAGAAAAGTAGAGTATGAAAACTGGCCATTCCACTTATACAAGCAAAACTCGGTTGGTTGATAATGACAGCCAAAAAAAGAAAGACAGGAGAAAAAGAAAAATAATAAGAAAAATAATTTCAGATAGTTGGCCATAGGTACTGTTTCAGTATAAGTTACAGATGAAACTTCCACAGTTCAAAGAAGAAACCAGAACGTTGACACATTACTGTGCTAGTAACTGTCTTGTACGTGTACAATATCCCCACAATTACATCAGATTTTTGTACCATGGAATTAGAATAAGCCTGGAGTTAGCTGTACAGTGATGAATCAAGTCCTACAAAATGCTTATCTGGAGCCATCCCTTTGCTTATCAGGATTTTGGCAAAATGCTTCTCCATGGTTTCAAGCAGGCTAGAGCTATTGTGAAAATCATCTTTCTTTTGCTACTTCAGCATTTCTGTTCTTACAACTGATAATGCAAATTTACAAGAAATTAAAAAAAGAGAAGTAATAAAAAGCTTCCTCATCTTTCCTCCTCGATTCTGAAAGTTTGAAGAAATTAATAAATACCTGGAGATAAATTTATTTCTGTCTATTTTCTATCAGTCACCAAAATCCTTCTGAAAACACGAGGGAAAAGATTGTAGAAAATGTTAATTTTGATCGAGCAGACTACAATGTTTTTGTGTCATGCTTGTTTAGGGAATAAAGAGAAGGTAATTCTAAGTATTTTCACTGTATCATTAAAACAGTTTTTTGTGCTTTGGTTTTTGGAGTTTTTTGAGATAATTAGGGCACAAAACAGCAGTATGATCAAGACCTCCATTTGGATGCAGTTAGACTCTAGTGTAAAGTCTTGTAAAACTACAGAGGATATGCTTTCCAGAGCACAAGTTTATGCAAATAGCACTGTACACATGCATTTTTTAATAATAAGGCAGTAGGTATGTAATTTTAGCAGCAGAAATAAGAACTGTACATCTAATGCTAAGGTTACCTTTCAAGGATGGTTTCCTTTGGTCCTGAATTCTGAGCCTGAAATTGTGCACATTAAGAATTTAATATTCAAGGTTTTATTTTTTTTCTTTTTAAATTTTCTGAACAGCGTATCTCAGGGGCATGTAACTTTGAAATGTTGCCTCAATTGATTAGCATTAACACAAGTGAAAATATTGAACCATGACATTTAGAAATATAAACAGAAATCTTGATTCCGCTTAGCTCTCACTAGCTGGTATCTGAAGGATACAATACACAACCAGGCCCTGATGACAGGACTAAAAAGAAATCTCAAAGCAGTCGTTTGGTTTAATTTTTTTTCGGGGGGAGGGGGCTGGGACCAGTACAGCAAAAGTGAAACTTTCCGTGTTAAAATGCTGGTAACATTTTTCCTTAACATCTACAATTTTCCACCACAAAAGCCAAACCAAAATGGTTTAAGAAAGGTAACGTTAACGTGATCCTGAGATTTTGCAGCATCTTACAGGTGTATTTAATGCTCTTGTCTTCCTCTCTGACTCGTGCCTGTAGGTGAGCCCATTTCCCCTTGTACGCTCAGCCTCCTTCCAGGCTGAACGTTGATCCACGCTGCAGAGCTGATGGGGGTGCGGACGTCTGCACCCGTCAGTGACGGGTCTCACACTGTAACACACCGGCGGCAAGTATTAGCTGCACCCGAGCCAGGAAGGCAAAGCTCAGTTCAGCTGCTCTTAGATCAAGAGCCGGTGCAGGCACCGATGTGCAGTGCATGTGCCTCTTAAATCACTCCTGTCCGTGAGAGATCAGGTCAAGGAAAACTATCACTGAAATTTTCAGAAGTAAAGCACAGCAAATTTTAAGCACTGGTTTTGTCTTTCTTCTTATTTATGTACTACATGTGGCTAGCTGATTTTCTCAACAAAATGTAAGATGAAGATAAAGGTTGAAATATTTATAATTTCCCATGCAATGGACTTTGGGATTTTGGGTGACCTCTAGAGTGACACATTGGTGCTACCACACCTTTCAAACTAGAGATGGGACAGACAAGTACATTGCTGCCTCACAGCCAGTGTAGGAACTCCTATAGGGCTAAAATACAAGTCATAGAGGTTTAGGCACAGGTTTAAAAGTCTGAAATCTTCTTTCTTTGTGTTATTTTGGAGAGGTCCAAGTAATTTGCCTCAGATATATAAGGCCTATTTTTACATAGAGGAAGGGCATTTTTAGTATTTTCACATGGAATAAATAAACTTTAAAAGAACTGTAAATGTAATTTGTTTTGTCACTGAAGACCTTTAATACTGCCACAGTGAGAAAACGGGAGTCTGAATCTAACCGTTACTCAAGTTAATAGTTTTGCCTTTTCTTCTGCAAATTTTACCCCATGTCTTTAGCTCCTGACTCTTCAATAACTTTCTGGGTTCTTTCTGTTGCTCTGTGACAAAAAGTCACAGAGGCTGAAAAATCCTCTGCTCTGGTAGCCTGTGCACGTTTTTTTCTTTTGAGACATCAATAAAATATATCTGTGTTCGTTCTTTTCAGCTTGCTTGAATATCAGACTGAAATGTAAACTTTTATGTCTATACAAAAGTTATAGATATGGTTTTGGAGATAATTTTTGAATATTTTTCAGAAATTTGTCCCTGCCAGAGAGACCAAGATTTTACATTAATTTGTATTCTGTTTTTCTAATATATCATCATACTGATGTGTGTAAAGGTGACCAACACTTACTGAGAAAAAAAAAAGTTTAATAAGAGGAAAAACTGGATTTAATTTTTTTAAAAATTTTACATTCAGGCTCTTTCATTTTTTTTTTTTATTTTATTTCCTTGATAGTAGTAAATGGGAAAAAATAAAGAGGGAGAAAAAAATAAGGAGGGAGGAAGACTGCAAAACCAGGATGTTAATTTTTTTGGTAGGATTTTCAGTGAAAGAAGACAGAACTCTTCCAAATTTGCAGATTGAGAACAGCCTCCTACAAAGCATGTTCCTTCTCTTTTAAGCATCTTATTTGTATTTGCACACAGTTATGAGCATGTTTCTTCTGTATGTGGTAATACAGAAGATAAAATGGAAGGTGCAGTGTTTGTCTCAATGAGGTACCAGGATTTCCTCCCTCTCCTCGGCAAGCAGAAGTTAGCTGGTTATAGCGGTTGTATCTGTATTTCTCACTGTTTTGATTTTGTCTTCTTTGAGGGACTATTACCGTTTTCCTCCTCTCTCGGTTGGGACTTAATGATTTTCTCAGTTAAAGCAGCGAAAAAAGGGGATCTGTTCTACAGTGGGTGGGTGTATGTGGGTACAGGGCGTAAGGACTCCTTTTTCTGGGTTTGTGAGAGATGCTATGTGGAAAGAGCTCAGAAAAAAGACAACAGTTTAAATTTCACATCAGGTTTCTGAACATAACTTTCCAATGTCTCTTTTCTGGTCTTCTGTTAACTCCTGTCAGCCTATTTTCTTACTTTCTCACCTGGCAGCCTCTTTGCATCCACGTGAATGATGATTCAAATGCTTCAGAAGCTGTTGTTTTCAACTTTTATTGTTCCCCAACTCATTCTCTTGTTTTCCTCCTGACAGGTTGCCAAAATTACCCTCTGGTGAATTCTAAAAGGGTCTGGGTAACAGAAATTTGACCCAAAATTTGTTGCAGATAATTATTCAATCAGATCTTTGTCACAGAAAATATTTGACAGCCCACATATCTCTATTTTTAAGCAGTCCATAACATAAACATATCAGAACTTTTCTTTATTTAAGTGCAAGAAACACATTGTTAGATCAAGGATCGTTCATTTAACTGGGTAGCATACTTGATTCTGCATAATTTTTTGTTGATTCTGGAGATTCAGCTAAGGCTCGGATTTCAACCACGTCCAAGAGTCTACACCATTCCCTCCTGCTTCTGGGAATAATACACTGTAGTGGTAATCAACTCTGAGTTGTTTCATCCCAGATGTCATCCAACATAGCATTACCTGTAACAGCCTATCAAGGAATATTTCTGCCAAGTTCTAAACCTGGATCTTGTATGAAGCAAAGGAAAAAAAAATATTCCAAGAAATCCAACTAGAGATTGCGTTCTGATTACAATCTATTTGGGCTACAATCTATTTCAGGAATTTAATAACTGCTTTGTGAATACTCATACATATAGACATGATCAACAAAGTTCATACTTCATGTTTCCCACTTGTGAAGTATGGTTGAATTTGATTTATGATTTTTTCCTAGCAGCTTAGGACACAATATTGCAGATTTACAACAGACAGTCAATTTATACTATTTAATTTAAACACTGCTGAGACTTTGTACAAAAGTTTGAGGCAATTACAACGAATCTTAATCCAGTGTCAGAAAAAAAAAAAAGTACTTTCTTACAAAAAACCTGACATAAGACACAGAAAGAATAGGAGAAAAAGGAATAGTTGATTTTAATAGTGTGTAAAAATAAAATAATCATCCTTGCAAAGCCCATCACATAGGAACTGGATAAAAAAGGGAATAAAGGAAAGAAGAGTGGGGATGAATATCTGACTGATAACTTTTGTAAGTAACACCTTACCAAGTTTCTCTGACATTCTTAGAATATAAGGATTTCACTTGGCTGTGGGATTTTGGTTGTTCAGTTAAAATTGGAAGCAAAAAATAAAAAAAAAAAAAAAGGAAGGGAAATGAGAAGGGAAAAGAAAGAGGGCGGAGAAAGGGAGGGAAAACCCAGGCAGAGTGAGATTCTGCAGTGCTCATGGAAATACCATAATTTCTTCTGGTGGTTCTTGACAGTGTTACAGCTGTGTGCTGCTCTACTTGTTCAG
>NW_010564252.1:12799-48321 GCF_000687285.1 Phaethon lepturus | reverse complement strand
TTCAGCAGGTCCTTACTCCTCACCTTGCTCACTAATCCATTTCATTCAGTAATTGCTAGTTCTCAGGAATGAAGGTTGGTTAAAGCAATGTGAAATAATTAATATAATTTGTTTATAAATTCATTGACCACAACTATTTGGGTAAGTGAACTTCAGCTACAGGTTGCAATAGTCTCACTGATATGCAGAACATTTTTGAACTCATCAATTTTCTTGTACAAACACCAGTTCATTTCTTACAAGCCTTTCAGTCCTGATCTAGTACCCCCTGAAGTCTTTAATTAGGCCCTACATGTGTACAGCTACTGGGGTATTTTTCTAAACCTTGTTTGGACCTAACGACATACGAACCAGTTAAGGCTCAGTGTTTTGAGTGCAAGTTAAAGTGTACACTGTGTGATTACTTTCATCAGCGATGCTAGAGGTCTTGCTGGGAAGGTGAAGAGATTGTGGGTGATTAAGTAGTATCATATACTCCAGAGAGCATGCATTTGATGGGGAACATCTTGCGTGAGACATCCCTTCATCCGTTAGTTATTCCATCGATAGGAAATGCAGCAATGAAACCTAAACTCCAAAGTCACACATTCTTACAGGTTAGTGCTAAACAATCGTTAATGCTAAATCATCAGCATGCTTATCTTCAAACATTAACTGATGTTTAACACTAACACTAACTAACTCACGGCATCCCTGTTTGTGAAGTACTTGTTATCCTTGTTTTATAGGCTGGGAAGGCAGGAGGTCTTAAACCAGTCATTTAGGACTTAGGTACTGTTAGACTCCCTGCATAGAAGGATTTCTGATCAAACACCAAACCCCTAGGTTAATCTCAAAATAAGCAATATAGAAGGAAAAATAGTACTTGATGGTGGGGTAAACACAGTCAAAATTAATAAATAATCACTTCACTGGAAGGCAGTAGAAAAGTTATCTGTAAAAGGTTAAACAAAATAAAGAAACACTTTGTTTAGTTTATTAAGCAAACATAACCTTGTATGTACATAAAATTATTGCAACCCTGGGTTTAGAAATTAACCCCTCTATAGGTTTAGAAACTGCATGGTTCTTTGAAAAGGAGGAAGTCAAAGATATTTGCAAACCTGTTTGTCTTCTAATAAGCTGTGCTTGAGACAAAACTTGGTTATAAACTTTAATATTGCATTTTAGATCAAATTGCTTTCAATTACACTGAAATCTAGTATTGATCAATAAAACCTGGTACTACACTGAATTCAAGGGGAAATTTTGTGTTTATAAGACTTTATAACAGAAAAATAGAAGAGCACAGAATTATTCAAATAATCTGCTTATGAAGTATGGAAAATAAGGGAGATGAATCAAATAGAAAATAACAAGAAAATTCACAAGATGCCACTCACGCTACCTCAGTCTTGGAGTCTGCAGCAACCCTCTTGGTACAACAGGATATCTTAAATTTTCCAGGCTCTTGCAGTGATTTGTGGCTCTGTATGTTCTTGGGGATGCTCAGTCTACGAACAATTGACACTGCACCGTCCACAGACCAGGAGGGTTGAAGCCTTCATCTTGTTGATTTAGTAGGAAAAAAAAAAGCCATGCAGTTAGAGTACCGTACTGTGTGCACACAATAAGTCCCTGATCGTCTTTTGGAATACTCTTTACCAGGACTTCAATAGCAGCTTCTTTTTAATCTTCGTTAATTCCAGCCCTTTATTTATTTTAAAAGGCACAGTGGAAATTGGCTACATCTGGGGTCAAGGTTGCCAAAACATGTCACGTAAAAATGATAGTAATTTGTTTATTAAAAAATCCCCCAAAACTCCTCAAAATGTTCAGATTTACTTTTCTGACATGTACAATGAGTCAAAATTATTTAGAAATCCATGTGTGAAAGGTGAAAAGAGAGGAAAAAAAATTACTTGCCTTCAAATGCCATGTTTCCATCTGACCAATTCCTGTTTTCCTATTAGGCGGAAACAATACAGCAGGGGAGCACAGCACCACAGAAGGATACATCCAAGCACATTTCTTTGCATGGGGTAGGTTTGCATGGTCTTCATGCGAGCACAGATTATACAAGTTTCTCAATTTGTAGCCATCACAAATAACTTTTCAACTTGTAGATCCTTAACTTGTAAGTCTTAATATAATAATATAATTCCAGCTGGGCAATAAAACAGGCAATAAAATGTAAACCAAAACAGCAACTAGTAATTTTTTCACCTAAGAAAAGCTGTGAATTCTTTAGAAAAATTATTGTTGTTACTTCTGGTTCTCCTTGTTGGGTCTAGCTTTAAATATGTCCAGAAGGTTAAGGCTTGACTTACCACTGTGAGCTTTGTAGACCATAAAACAGTGATTTTGTCACCAGTGACATCATCCACAAAGACCTCGAGTATTAATGATGGTAGTTCCAAAAAAGTTGATGCAATGGCTGTCTTAAGTAGGCCCAGAAACTTTAGAATGAGTGGGAGAGGATTATCAGAGATCTTGTACTACCAGAGATGTGAGGAAAGTTGGCAATTGAGCTCGGATTGTCAAAGGCTGTGAATTTAAAGAACACTTTATTATGGCAGAATTATAATTGCAGTGATTTTTCAAATGTGAATAGCAAAACAACCACCTGTTAAATCATATTGATTTAAGTCACAAAAGCTATTGAATTTTCTGTAAGAAGCTGGATGTTCTGCTGTCATGTATTTTCTAAAAGAGAAAGTAAAATAAAACTGTAAGAGGCAGAAACTATGAGAGAAACAGTGGGGAAAGAAAAGTCTGGAGTTCCCAGTATCTCTTTAGTAGATACACCTTTGCTGGATAATTGCACCTTGGTTTGATTTGCCACCTCTGGCACTTTGTTTGGATGATGACTTTTATTTGTCCCTTCTCCCCAACCTCTTCCACCTTATTATTTAAAACCTAATTATCTTATGAATACTAATTGCCAAGCTAAGCATCTTAATTTTCCAACCTGCAAAGTCTCCATTATTTCCACTTGCTATTTTAGATGCAGGAACATTTTCAGGGAACGATTTTACTTCTATGACTAGCTCTCCAACCCACCATAGGCAGGAGCTCAGACGTGTCATAAGATCGCACATTTTTGCCTAAAGCAGATACCTGCGTTTTACATCCCTTTTTTTCTTCTCCCAGGCTTTGGTGGAACAATGAGCCTGATATCAGATGATGGTGGGGACTGGGAAAATGAGACAGCTCTAAAACCAGCGTGTGAAGTTGCTAGGCCTTGTTTGAATACAGCAGATGGAGCTCCCTGCCCCGAATAGCAACAGCCTGGAACCAAGCAAGTACAACAGATCCTGCATCTCTCTGATTTCCGAGATTTGTGGGGCTACATGATGCACAACCCATGAAACATGAAACGAAACGGTGCGATTTTAATATTTTTGAGAAGTGAAAGATAGTTTGCTGGTAGGTTTGTTTTCCCCTAGATGTTATCTCCTCTTTTCCTTCTCTTCTTCACTTCTCCCTCAGTGGAACAAACCGTAACCTTCTGAAGGCCGATAGCCCCTGTATCCTTTTTGCCCATACCCACATACTTCCAAGATAAGGTTAGCAAGCTACGACTTGAAAACACTGCTACATTTTTAGCTTAAATCTGCTTGGATGTTACTATTTTGATGCTGCTATGGAGTAATAAAAAAAAAAAAAAAACACAAAGTAAAACCCCAGGGTGTGGCATGGTTCCCAAGTCTATATTATGGGTGGACCTAGAAACAAAGATCAGACCAACACAAACATGTGTTTCTATCTATGCATAAATCTGTGCAGCGAAAGCTTATTAATAGGGATTCATACTGAATTTCCAGACACCACGCTAGATGCAGCATATATGAATCTTCTGTATATTTCTCAGTCAATGTTATGCTTGTTTATTTTTAAACTGCTAAACAGTAAATCCCTTTCCAGTTCAAAGAAAATAACTTTTATCCAAGAAAAAATAAGCCAGCCTACCTAGGATTACTGAAACTCTAACACTGAGAAATCAAGAGCCAACAGCTTGGTAGGGTCAATGTTCTGATGCTGCGTTCCTGTGCTTATGGATGAAGGGTGAAATACCATCTTTTTTGAAAGCCTTATCCAGCACCAATTATTCATACTTGCATTTGCAAAGTGTATTCTCAGAGAATAGGAGGAGTGAAAGGTAGAATGGAGGATGAATAATTCAAAAAGGAGACCATGCCCTCATGGGAGTAAAGTAATTTTAAGGAGAGTTTTACCAGATCACACATGCTTGAGTTTTCATCTGGAATATTATGTTAAATTTTGTTATATAATATTCTATTACCTTGGGCAGTTTTTCACAGCCTATGGGGTTCTTCTTATTTACCTTTGGTTTAAACCTGTGTAGCTCTTTAAATTTGATTGGTGCTGTTTTACACTGTGTACATTAAGTTAGCATCTAGCATTTGCTTTCTCTGACTTGCTCAGTTATCATATTTCCCCCTTTATGAATCTCTGACTAAGGTATTTATGGCAATGATACTCACAACACCACATGGCTGGTGGTACTGTCTGGTATTGGGTTCATCTGAGGGAGAGGGGGAGTTGGCAGTACTGCAAAGTGCAGCAGCAAAAGAAGTTTATTTAAAAAAATAAGCTTATAACTTTTGCGAGATGCTTCAGGATAATGGAGCAAAAGCTTTCACATTCAAAATGCAATTGTAAGGAAAAAAAACGAAAAACAGACAACCCAGAGTTCCTTGTGTATCTGCTCTGCTTGACTATACCAGGTCTACCAATTGCAAGATGACCTTCCTCACAGACCTGCTTATATGCTCAGCTGGAAATAGGAAATTCAAACTGCTCTAATGAGAATCAGTAAGAAATACTGCAGCTGAAACTTCTCCTTTTCCAGTGGAACATGGCAGTTTGTCACAATTAAAATGTTTCTCAGGAACACCACCATTTTAACCAATTTTCCAAACAGATTTTTTATTTGCCTTGAAAGTAATTTCCCTTGACCACAAACTCTGACTCAAAACTGCTGCTGTCAAGACTCCCAGTTTCCCAAGGGCTCCCCATAGCCTTCCTGGGGAAAACAGGTAGGCTAGGCTGTCTGTGCATCCAAGTTCTTTACTTATTTATAGCTAGCCAAGTGAGCAGGCAGATTTTGGTGCTGGCTGGGGAAACATGTCAGACTGCTTAGAAAAAACTGATATGTAATGTCAGTGTTCGGACTTTCCTCTTAACTATAAAGAAATGTAAATAGCAAACTAAAATAAGATTTTTAAAAAAATACACTAAACAAATATATTTTGTTATATTATTAGAGTTATTTCAATTTTATTGGAAAACCTTCATTTTGTGTTTCATTTACTTTGAGACTTAATTAGTATTGACTAATAGGCAATCAGAATTTAACCAGCAAGATGGTAAATCACATGAAAGTCTGTAATTCCTTAGAGTTCTCCTCTTTCCCCCCAGATTTTTATCACTGTGCTCAATGCTTCAGTATTTCCAGTTGGCTCTGATGAGACATGAAGCAGCAGTGGATGCAGTCTGCTATTTGGATCTCTGCTATGTTAACAGTGTTTCTAGTATTTTTTTTTTTTCCCAGTTAGTTCTGTTTTGAAGATACCACAGTTTAATCCTCAGCTAAATCCTGGTGACTCACCATTTCTTTTGCAAGCGAGGTACCCTTTACTCCTTCCCTGTTTTTGTCACTCGAAAATAGTGTCACTGGATTTAAGTAGATACCTTGAACTTTCAGTAGCATGCCAGATGCCATACTCCAAAGTGAAAGAAACTTCTGATACTGTTTTGACTATGGGAGGCTTCTTTGACTACTTGCATATTTTTGTGGGCTTTGTTATAGGAAGGTTTTGCTTGGAAATAAACTGTGAGCTTTGTTACAGGAAGGTTTTAGCTTGGAAATACTGTAAATACAGGGTATTTTTCTGGATTAATAAACTTACACAAAGAAATGCAATTCTATTATGCTGTGCCTCATTGTTCAAGAAAGCTATATTCTTCATAGGTGTGACCTTGGTGCTTCTCTTCTGATGTCCTATCTGCCTGAGCACAATGCTTTTGTTCCTGGACTCTGCTTCCCACAGTCTCCAGCACTTGCCCACATCAGCAATTTTATGAGTGCTTTTGCCATGTTACACTTGATGAATTAAAGGACAAATTTTTCCAAACAGGAAAACTCCTTATTTTCCTCATTTGCTTTTTGCTAAGTAAAAGTTTACTGAAATTGATTTTATTCAAATGAAATCGTAAGAAAAAAGAGCAAACTACATTGAAGCTTCACATAATTGCATGGTATTTTTCAATGTCAGAGACAAACCTTCAGTTTGGGATCAATGTATTGATTTATATCTCCTGAAGATCTGGCCTGAAAAAAATTAATATGTAAATATGTCTGTCAGGAAGTGGTGATCCCATAAGAAAATATTCTCTGATGTTTATCAAGGCTGTAACTGTGGTAGACTCTTAATGTTGCACTTAGGAACCTTGTATTTAACATTTACTTTAATACTTAGACACCTTCTGTGCAATGTACCAGCTTGACAGGGGGGCACAAATGATCTGTTTAACATATTGGTGATATAAGCCTTGTAAAGCTAACTTCTATTAGGCAGAGGCTGCTAAGCACACAGGCAAGAAAGGAGGTAAAGAGAAAAGTTGGAAAATGTTGCCAAAATGACAGTAAATGTTAATGATTCGATCACAAAAATTGTCCTTCAAACTGGAGTGTGTAGTAAATAGTAATGAATAAATGTACTTGTCAGGAATATTTGATTTGTCAAGCAAATCCTTACTGACATATACACTCATTTACTACTATATAGCCTTTTGAAAATGCCATTCCAGCAGAGCATAAAAAAGGTTACTTAGATTAAGTATAGTAACAAGATGAGCAGCATAATGAGTTCATTGGACTACAGGCACACTTATTTAATACCCAGTGCTCCATTAGTCTGAATGAAGCTCTCCCTGAAAAAAAACAAAACAAACAAAAACCACCAAAATCAGGAAAGAAACAGCATACAAAACCAAGCATAACAGTTTAAAAAAAAAAAAAAAAAGAACTTCAGGGTCATGCTGTGTATTATCACGGTATTTGCATTCAGTTTGTGAATGATAATGCTGGAAATGGCATGAAAGTATTAGATGATGCAGAAAATTTGCCTTCATGAGTAACATTTGAAGTCAGAGACTCACATTAAAAGGAAAGAAAAACGTCAAAGAAAACTTTACATGGTACTCTTAAGTTTACCTTCCTCACTCAGGGGAATTACATGAGAGGGACACATTCTGCACTCAGCTGCATCTTTCTTGAAAGGACCTTTAGCTGGTAAAAAAGCAGACTCACTTTTGGGTTCATTAAAGCAAAGATAATATCTCACGACATGCTGTTGGCTTCAGGATTAATGCTTCCATACCAGCTTGTATTTTTTCCATATCTTCTCTTAATTTTATTGCCATCTGAAGCCAGCTTAGGTCTTTCTAGATACAGTTTCTGCTATTATAGGTTAACAGCTTCACATTCTCTTCCTTCAACCCAGCCTTTTGTCAGGAGCACTTCAAGCATGACTGACAGGTCAGTCATTATTATGATTGCTTCCTTGAACACAGACAGTGCAGGTCTGGCACAGGAAGAAACAAGGAACATCAAACTAAATCCAAATAGAGAGCTAGAGGAATGCATGTGCATGTAGACACCCAAACACACGCTCACGCACATGCATGTGCACACATACACGTAGCTATGATATAAAGTATCAGCCCTTTCACATTTGTGAGAAGTATAATTGTACATTGTGATAAAAAATATGTGCAGAATTCTCATAATTCTCAGCATATAGATGATATGGCTATGCCAGGGGTTTTCACTATTATTCTTTATACCAAGGAGTAGTATATAGTGTAAGTATGCTTTATTGTGTTCCTTTCCTTGAAGTAAGTATGCACTGAACCGTATTAGCTGATAAGTAATATACAGAATTATAGAATCTTTGGGTTGGAAGGGACCTTTAAAGGTTATCTAGTCCAATCCCCCTGCAATGAGCAGGGACATCTTCAACTAGATCAGGTTGCTCACAGCCCCAACATGACCTGGAATGTTTCCAGCAATGGGGCATCTACCATCTCTCTGGGCAACCTGTGCCAGTGTTTCACCACCCTCATTGTGAAAAATATTTTGCCTATATCTAGTCTAAACCTACCCTCTTTTAGTTTAAAACCATTACCTGTTGTCCCATTGCAACAGGCCCTGCTAAAAAGTCTGTCCCCATTTTTCTTCCTTTAAGTACTGGAAGACTGCGATAAGGTCTCCCCAGAGCCTTTTCTTCTCCAGACTGAACAACCTCAACTCTCTGGGGCCCCTGGGTCAGATACCAAAACAAAATCTCTTCTCCCACTCACAAGGCTGAGGGAAAAATGTTTGAAGCTGCTGAGCTTATGTGGTCCTTAACATGTTTTCTGCCCTACTCTGCCCAGCAGAATTCACAAGTGCTTACTGAGGGACAGCCTTTTTGCTTACGGAAATTAAGCATCAGTTTATGCTCAAAGACTTCCCAGAACACCTAGGTAATTGCAGCTCCATACTCTGCTTGTGTCTAGGATGAAAGTGTAACTGTCTGAGTAGAGTATGTTGTCCAATTGGCTCATCACTCTCTCTTGCCTGAACAGTGGAAAACAGAGAACAAGTTTCTACTTCTACCTTCACAAAAGGCAGTGTGGCGGACCAATATGCGGTTTCTGTCTTAAACATTTTGCAGTTCCAAGGAACCTTTCTTGGTACAATGGCTCCAACATGTCTTGGTACGGAGTGGACCCCAGGGAAGAACAAGATCTTGCAGAGCAGAGATACGGTGCAGATGCAATGACCGGTTCCTGCAGAGCAGAGATACGGTGAGAGGAGACACCAAGACCTGCAGATGTCCCATTGCCTGTTGCATCAACCTGTTGCATATACATGAAGTTTCTTGGAATACAGAGACTGTGGGACTCAGACTGTATAAAAATGACACCATTAGAAGCAAAAAGGGGGACCCCCACCACCAAAGAACATCAAGAGGACCAACGGGATGGGACCAACGGGATGCCACTGGATCCACAGGTGGTAATATCTTCTCTGCTGCCTCTCTCCCTCTTTCTATCTCCCAGCCCCCCTTGTCAAAGTGTAAAAGACGTGTTGTACAGGACTTGTTTGTTTAGTTGAATTGTTTAGTTAGAGTAGTTGCCGTTGAGACATTCATGTAACCTCATGCCTTGCATTCTGTATTATTAAATTGTTAAATTGGTTGGCTGGTGTCGTTTCACCTTAATTCAGTCCAGGGGGATCACAAACTTGGTCACTGGTCTCACGGGGAAGGAGGTCATCTTGAATGACTCCTTTTGGACCATGACATCTAAATTGGTGTCACGGAGAGGATACCCTTACGAAACTAAACCAACCAGAAGGAACCACAGCCCTTAGCGCAGCCCCTTCCAGGACTATAAAGCCCTACTCTGTCTTCCTGGCATGGCTTGGGCTCAAAAGAATTGGCATGACTCATAGGCAGTGGTTGACCAGATCACTCTTTTGGCAAAGGAAAGACAACGGCGAGAAAGGAAAGGAAAGGAAAGGAAAGGAAAGGAAAGGAAAGGAAAGGAAAGGAAAGGAAAGGAAAGGAAAGGAAAGGAAAGGAAAGGAAAGGAAAGGAAAGGAAAGGAAAGGAAAGGAAAGGAAAGGAAAGGAAAGGAAAGGAAAGGAAAGGAAAGGAAAGGAAAGGAAAGGAAAGGAAAGGAAAGGAAAGGAAAGGAAAGGAAAGGAAAGGAAAGGAAAGGAAAGGAAAGGAAAGGAAAGGAAAGGAAAGGAAAGGAAAGGAAAGGAAAGGAAAGGAAAGGAAAGGAAAGGAAAGGAAAGGAAAGGAAAGGAAAGGAAAGGAAAGGAAAGGAAAGGAAAGGAAAGGAAAGGAAAGGAAAGGAAAGGAAAGGAAAGGAAAGGAAAGGAAAGGAAAGGAAAGGAAAGGAAAGGAAAGGAAAGGAAAGGAAAGGAAAGGAAAGGAAAGGAAAGGAAAGGAAAGGAAAGGAAAGGAAAGGAAAGGAAAGGAAAGGAAAGGAAAGGAAAGGAAAGGAAAGGAAAGGAAAGGAAAGGAAAGGAAAGGAAAGGAAAGGAAAGGCAGCAATCTGTGCAGTGTTGGGGGCAGCACTAATTGCCACTCAACAAGAAAAGCGAGCGGATAAAGAGACAATTGAGTCCTTGAAAGAGCAGGTAAGAAACTTCCAAAGCCAGTTCGCTGCTAAGCGTAGCACTACTCAGCAATTTTGTCACATTCACTAGCCCAAGAGAGCATCTTATGGACTGAATTGCAGGAAAATGGACAGGTGTTTGGCAATAGGAAAGAAACGGGCTAATGTTCTCCCACCGAATCGGACTGTCGGGATGCTGCAGCTCTGTGGTGGTAGCTATTGCAACTCTTCCTTCCTTCCTTCCTTCCTTCCTTCCTTCCTTCCTTCCTTCCTTCCTTCCTTCCTTCCTTCCTTCCTTCCTTCCTTCCTTCCTTCCTTCCTTCCTTCCTTCCTTCCTTCCTTCCTTCCTTCCTTCCTTCCTTCCTTCCTTCCTTCCTTCCTTCCTTCCTTCCTTCCTTCCTTCCTTCCTTCCTTCCTTCCTTCCTTCCTTCCTTCCTTCCTTCCTCTCTCTCTCTCTCTCTCATTTGTGAACCTGTTGTCAGGCAAATAAAGTTACCTGGCGCTTGACTCCATTTTGAGTCTTAATTCTGTTCCTGAGAATGAAAACAAAACCTCGCTCCAGTCTATGACTGGCACGCGACAGGCAGTTACTCGAATTATTTTAGGAGGTTAAGAAGGATTCCCTAGAAGTTTGCATGGGCTCATTCGCCCCACACTCCTTTTTCTTCTTTCTCTTTTCCTTGAGGTTTTTTCATTTTTTTAATCCAGACCTGCCGCCTTCTCTTTTCTGTAGAAGAAACAGCTCTGGCATGTTTGTGGCAGAGCAGAATAATCAGATCAGTTGAAAGGGCAGTAGATGTAGAGGGGAGAGGAGGACATGCTCTTTCTTCCTTCAGCTTGCTTTCCCTAGATCCTACTGTGCTGTCATTCCAAAAATGAGGATGAAATACATTGGCTTATGCTCCTATGAAGCCTTGAATTGGTAGCACGCTGTGGCAATAGGACAACATGCACATAATCTTCAACCTATTTTAAAAAGTTTAGCGTGTCTGTAGTTCACCTGCTCACACATTCCCTGTACAATTTATTGAAAAATAGAGGTTGGTTTTCTGTATAACTTTATTTTTTAACTGATTATGGGATCAGTTATTAAATGAAATCAGAAACTGAATAAAATTATGAAACACAAAATCTGTCAATTGTTGGGGTTCTTTTGGAGGGGCTAACAAAAATTATTAATTGAAACATTTTTTTTATTCATAAACTCATTTCTACGAAAAAGAAAAAAAAGGTTCAAAAAAAAGTACTTTGACTAGTTACAGTCATAAACAAAGACTCACAGAAAGCTCTTTTATCTTGTGCATCTTTAAAAGCTAACATAGGTAGGCTCAGATAAAGCCTCTCCTGGGTACCTGGGTATGTCTGCAGGGGCTGATACATGTCTCCGTGCATACTAAACGATCCACAGCAGTGCCTCTGTGTCTGTGCCTCTTTCCTTTTTTCTCTCCCTGTCTTTTAATACAGTATGTTTCCCTTGGGTGCTTCACTGTAAAGCTGAATTATGTGCTTATGTGCAGCAAAGCATTCTAGGTTCAAAATCTGAGTTTAATTGAGGGAATGGAGGTTGGCTGAGCACTCCTAGTATGCAACTTCCTGAAGATCCAAGTAAAATTTATTTTGGACTGAAAAAGTTACTCAGGATTCTCCCTTTCTAATGACAAAAATGTCAGGTGACACCTTTATCATATTGCCACTTGTAGTGAGCAAGAGAGGTGCAGTCAACAGGTGGATCCAAAGTCCACTGAGATAAATAAGAGCTTTTGAACTATTCAGAGCCAGTGGGATTGGGCCAATAACTGAAGGACTGCATTTGGTCTCCCTCCTTATCACTTTTATGCAGGAGTATGAATCACCATTTCAGAGCCTTCTCCTCTTCAAACCAAAATAGTTGTTATTAGAAAACTACATACAGCAATAAAGAATCCCGTCCTCATATGTGCCAAATCGATAACTCACTTCTAATTGAAATTATAAAAAAGGTTTCTCACTTCAACTGCCCGTTGTGAGAATACAAAACACAAAATCTTATTACATTATTAAGCAGAAACAGATCCTTTTAAATTCCCTGTTTAGTACTCATGGTATGATGCAAAAGTCTTATTTCTCTTTAATTGGCTTATCTATAGAAACGATAATTTTCAGACAGTTGGTAGTAAAATCCCTCAGGACTTCAGGAAGCATAATTCCCTTTTAAAATTCTCTACATTTATTAATGAACTTGAAAAATAACACTTAAAAATGTTCGGTAGGTTTTCCCTCCTGTGCATTGCACTCTCAACAGAGTTTTGTGGTGAACTTCACGCAGTTCTTCCTAATTCTTATCTTCAGGCTACGTTTTCCAGGTGCTAACCTGGATAATCAGTGTTAAATCCTACCCTTGTGGTAGATTTGTGAGAAGATCATAGATTGAAACATTCATTAAAGTTGGAAAGGACCTCTAAGATCATCAAGCCCAACCGTCAACCCAACACCACCATGCCCACTAAACCATGTCCTGAAGTGCCATGTCTACATGGTTTTTGAACACTTCCAGTGATGGTGACTCCACCACCTCCCTGGGCAGCCTGTTCCAATGCTTGACAACTCTCTCCATAAAGAAATTTTTCCTAATATCCAATCTAACCCTCCCCTGGTGCAACTTGAGGCCATTTCCTCTTGTGCTATCACTAGTTACTTGGGAGAAGAGACCAACAACCACCTCGCCACGACCCCCTTTCAGCTAGTTGTAGAGGGCAATAAGGTCTCCTCTCAGCCTCCTCTTCCCCAGACTAAACAATCCCAGCTCCCACAGCCAAGACTCATAAAACTTGTTCTTCAGAAACCATTTAATACTTTTGGTATAGAATGAAACACAGGGCATTACAGGACCCAGCTGACAAATAACACAGACTCCTCACACACAAATACGATTTTTTTTCTGTTATCTTATATAAAATTTCCTTAAGTTTGACCACCAGAGGAAGTCATCTTAAAGGTTTAGGATAAACATCAGTCTACCACTTCAATCTTTGCTTTCTTATTGAAGACTGTAACAGGGACATGAACTCAACTGAGAGACTTATCCTTTGAAAAGTGATCTAAGACTTGATGTAAGTCCTAAAGCTGAATTAAAGTTGTAGCTTATTTGTCCTCTACTTACTTAGGTATTTTTTTATTTGGTAACCTCAAAACAAAAGCTGCCATGTGGTTATTAATAGTTCCTTATTAAACTTTGGCAGACAATAAGTGTATGGTGACTCAGAGGGCACCCACCCTTAGTCTTGAGAAAATGAGATCAGAAAATGTTGCCCAAGTGTTATCACAGAAATTCTTATCTTCTCAAACATTATTTTCTCATTTTTCAGGAGGAAAAGGTGGAACACTAAATGTGTATATGTTTCATAGGAAATTTTCCGTTAGAGTGAAGTGGGATTTGTAATATCGACTGGGATGAAATGGTATCCACGGAGGATTTGACTGCTGGCTGGGGAGGAGACTTAGACCTGTGAAGATTGTGGTGAAGATTTGGAAACGCTGGCAGGTACAAGGGTTGTAGTAGGCTGGGGCAGGAACACACCAGCATGAAGGGAAGAAGTGTCTGCAGATATTTTGTTGTTAGGCTGTGTTTTTTTGAAACATAGTTTTGCAAAGGTGGTTTTAAGGGATGCTGTAGCACTAGTTAGACATCATTCCAATGTGCTACGTTCAGATGAAATGGTGTTTAGAGTTTTCAGCCTGGATGAGAGTCCCCCTGCCCTATCAAGTCTTGTGAAAAGAAACCTTGTCCCAAGATGCAGACAGTCCAAAAAAAGTAAAGGGGAAAGAAGGAGGAGGAAGAGGACTGCAAGATGCTCATGTAGTGGCCAGAATGTGAGCCCTTCATCGCAGTTGGGTAAGGTTTTTAATGTTATTTTTATAGATCTGCTTTTACTTTACTTAGAAGGATACTCATTCACTTTGCCATGTAGCATGCTGAATTTCATTTCTAATTGAATTTGGACCACTTGGTAAAAGCCATGCCTGCAGTCATATCTGTGTTTGAGGGAGAGGTGAAATATGACAGAGGTGTAATTTGGTGTAACTGGCTTAATTAGCCAATCGTTTGAAAAAGGAGGAAGAAGTAAATAGGAAAAATAGAAAAGTTTTTTACTTACAATTCACTTCTGCCAAGGTAAATCAAGAGCAACATCACTGCAGCAAATGGAATTATAATGATGTAACATCAGGAAATTCAAAGGGAGAATAACTCTGAAGTTATGTTCACAGCCTGGATTTATGGTTTGTGGCTGTAGAAAGAATGCAAATTCCTGATTTTTCTGGGGTTTTTTCCCTCTTTTTTCTGTAATGAATCAAAGAACAGATATTTATAAAAAAACCAGGAATTTAAATTTAAACAGGATTTTATTTTATTTTGTTTTATTTTATTTTTTGTTGTCTTAGTAAATTAGAACACAAAATTTGTATCTTTTGACATCATATATTTCCTTGTTGCTTTAATTGTTAGTTGGTTGGGTTTTTTTAAATAGCCTATAATTTCTTCATGTCATATAATCCTTAGGTGTATTATGGAAGACTGGTGTGGACCTGACCAAGCAAGTAAAAGCTGCAGGAGACTGAAATCTAGAATCAAAATATTATCTTCTTTTGTGTATAGGCAGATACTTCTAGATTACAAAAAGCTTTATTGCAAAACAGGAAATGTACTAATTTTTTAGAGTCAGAAATTGAAGCAAGATACAAAACATTAATGTTAAAGTAATCAGAGCATCTGATTTTCTAAGTTCAAACACTTCGTCTACAGAATCATGCTGATAAATAAATGAGGTCTGATTATCATCTTTGCATTACCACCCTTGTATGATCATCTGTTCTGTGAATTCCATTAAGCAACATTTAACACAGAGCAAAATCAAAATCCCTCAGGTCTGTCTCTAGCAAGGATCCAGCACAGAGTTCGAACCAGTGGCACTGTTAGCAAATCATCTGTGTCAATGGATGTAGGCAGTTAGGTGTATCATGACATTTTTTCTTTTTCTTCACTGACTGAATAATCATGTTAGTAATGCAAGCATAAATACTATCATTCATTTTTTCCAATATACTGCCAATGCTCATCAAGCTTGAATATAAAATAAGATGCAAACAAAGAAAAACTGATTTTATTTAAATTGTGGGCAAATACTTGCAGAAAGTATTTTGTATTATTTTCCTCCTCTGTTCAGCATTCTCTGTTCCCAGTGGTATGAAGAGAGTCTAAAACCCAGAATGTCTCCCAGCAGTGCTCAGCAATTTGCAAGAACAACCCCACAGCTCTTATCTCTTTGGTTCAATGGCTTCAAAATAAATTAAAATATTTCTGGTTTCTCCTGGCACTGATAGAGATTAGTCCATGAATAGGTAGCAGTTATTTGAGCAACTAATTAGGAAGGCCCGTCTTGCTGTCTTTTATTCCTTTCAGATGGACAAGTTCATCAATGCCTTATTTTAATGGTTGGTATAACTGCCTATTAATGGTTTAAAAAAAAAAAAAAGAAAAAAAGGAAAAAAAAAAGAAAGGACAGTCTAACTAATCTCTTTGTAGCTTGATTACCTGTAAAAATATTCTGTATAAGCTGCAACTCAGCTATATTTAGTATACAAGCTATCAGCTTTGTGCAGTGAAGAACACTTTTGTTGCAAGCAAGTGGTGTATGTTCCAAGGTATTGGCAACCATTGATTATGTTGGTTGACTAGATATCTAACCCAAGATATTACAGGGACTGGACGTTATTCAGCTGTAAATAAAACTTTATTTTATCAATTGTTTCAGAAAAGTCACGGGGACAAGACTGGGTAATTAAATACAGGCATGTTGGTATGGTTTCTGACACTTAATATGCAAAGGATGTTCTACAAAGAATTATGCCCTATGACTCATAGCTATCAGAATGAAGACATCACAGTCATGCAAGTGATACTTGTAATGCTGAGAAGAACTATAGACACATGCTAAAAGAGAAATTTTCAGGCATGTCATAGCAGTGTGACCACTCTACTGCTTAAAAAAAAAAAAATCTATACCAAATCTTTTAGTTTTCCAGACCTTTATGCATCCCATACAGTCTTTTCCCCCTTTCATTTCATGTTAAATCTGTAGGGATAAGATAACAGAAGTCACAATTTTAGATTTTTCTTTAGAAAAGAGTTAATTTCTGCATAAAATCAAATCTCAGTGTAATATTTCTCTAAGCATACCCCAAACTTCTTGTGGTTGAGCAAGTCTTCATACGTTTCTGTTGAAAGTTGACACAAAATACACTGTGAATAGAAAGAGGTAAATACTTTAGCCACCAAATCTATCTGTTGATTTTACTTGGCCCATGCCAACTCAAAGTGTCCTTGTGTTTGTTATCAGAATTTGCCCAACATATTTTTTCCTGGTTTTTGTTTGTTTGCCTCCATTGGGTTTTTAGCGAAAAGATTGATGTTGATATTCAGTCCACTGCATTCAACTTTTCAATGTTGGTTAGTTATGACTGATCAGATAAATTACATGTTTTTCAATTTCTCTGGTGTGATGAGTCACTTTATATAAACACTAATAACCAAATTCATTAGTATTTATACAAATAACTAATTGACAAATAAATTGTAAATATAAGCATATGAAATTGCTTACTTGTTATGATGACGATCTAGCGCTCTAATTTCAGGCCTGCAAGTACTAAAAGCACTGTATTCCCATTGCAGAACAGGACTCTCTGTCTTACTGATGCTTTTTTCTTTGCTGTAAATTCTCAAGTTCAGGTGAAGAGGCCTGGAGTATCACAATAATATTTTTATTCACAATCCTTGCAAGAAGATCTTCAAAACATCTTCTCCAAAGCTTATTAACAGAGGCCTTAATTTTGACCTACTCAAGAATTAATCCAGCTATTAAAATTACTAAAATATTTGCGTGTTTAAGAAAGCACTCGACATTAATAACCTGCAAATCTGACCTACCCGTTTTACTATCATTGCTATTTTTTAAGTAAGTTTGCGGAGTCTATTTTTTCCTTCCAGTGGGAAGAATTTGGTAGTATTTTGCTTACAATACAGGTGCTTTCATGAACTTCTCTACAAAAATGCATCTTGTATCTATTTAAGAATAATGTTCCAAGTATTGTGATACATGTAAACTTTGCTAGAATATCATATGAGGTATAAAAAGCAGATTATCTGCAGAAAAATGGCTCCCAGAGGGAAGTGGAAATAGCACAGCTTGAAATGCCTTGTGCTTTGTAATGTCCTTAGCCACCAGCAAGGCAAGTGTCCTGTGGAAAAGACAAATGCCTGACTTCACAGTATATACAAGGATGTAGCACAGGAGGGGTTGCTGGGTAAATATGAAAACACAAGTGGGAATTGATTCTTCGCTCACAGCACTCCTTTTGGCACAGGACTTTGGGGGAATAATCCTGACTGCAATCTGGGTAAGTAAGAGCAATGCTTTATGTTTTTCCTTAAACCCTTAACTTGAGGGTAGGAGGATGGAGGAGAAGAAAGACCACACTTTACCCCAGAGGAAATCAGTACAAATTTTACCTACAAATTTGGGAAACCAGGATTTCACTCTCTAGAACTGAGGCCAACAGGCAATTCTACCAGAAGCATTATACAACATCCTTTGAGGGGTGATCCCTTAAAATTTCACCCTTTTTCCCTCCTTTGCTCTCTCCTCAGTTTGTTCTGGCAGGATCAGCCATAAACAGTAAAACCAGCTACCTTCTCATTTATACTGGAGGACAGTAAAGAAAAATATTCAATTGTTATTGAAATCTATTGACCGAAGTTAGTAAATGACTTGCCAGCAAAGGTTTAACTTGACCCTATTAGAAGCTACAGACTGCCTGTAGGAGCCAAGTTAGATGAAAACTAGCAGTTTCAGAAAAGTATCATGCTTTACACAGGTGTGGTCAGGAAAGTTTCAGGTGAAAACAGGATTAGGGCTTTCTCATATGGCAGCATCTTTCTTTACCCACTATGACATCCAAAACTCATACTTATTGTAGTAGGATTGGCCCAAATCATTAAAAAATCATCATTAAAAATTTGCTACTTGCTTAAAATTCCATTCCAGATAATATGCTTTATATCACGTTATACCAATGTGAGGAGTATCTAAGATGTACAGTATCTTGGGAATCCACCAAGGGTAAGTACTGGTAGATTAAGTTAAAACAGGTAAGTTTTTGAGAGGACTTGCTCTGTGTGTGCATGTGAGAGGGAGAGGGAGAGAGAGAGATAAAATATGTGTGTTTTGCACAGCTATATCCACCCAGAGATGTAGGACTTTGTTTGTTACTGCTTTTTTTTTTTTTGCTTAGTATTTTTTTATGAAAGACTAAATAAGAAATAAATTCTACCAAATACTCCCAATTAAAAAAAGCAGTGTTTTACATACTTCATTACTATATATGTTCTTATGAGCTACAATTGTGACTCCAATCCATTAAATGCATGCCATTAGCCTCATAAACTGTCATAAACCATGCCGAAGAGCAATTATGAATACCGATGATGAAGGAGATAACAAACACAAATTCCCACTATTGTTAATGAAAAGCAGGAGGAAAACTATTGCTAACAAAATACAAACAAACAAGCTCAGTCATAACTTTTATAGTCAAAGCAAAAATAAAGCTTTAGGAATTCTTTCTTCCAGGGAAATAGAAGTACATGCAACCCAACAACAAGCTGATGAAATTCTCATACAGCAACAGAAGAAGATACTCTGTAATACCTCTAGCCCAACCTCCTAAGCAGGATCTCCAGCTTTGCCAGTTTCAAGTCTAAATGTCTCCAGTAATTACACAAAATTAGGGTCAATTTAATAATGCTAGTGTTCAAATGCTAGACTACTAGTAGGGTGAGCAAGAACGAACACAACAGGCTGTTTGTTTTGCATTGCTTCAGCATTTTATAGAGCAATTCCAACTGTGTCTATGGAAAGATTTCAACATTAAAAAAAAGAAATCACAGCATGTTACATGGCTGTTACTAGTTGGGTAAGATGAAGAAATCTAATAGGAACAAATCATCATGATGTGGTTAAATAAAGCTGCAAAACTTAAGGCATTTCAGTCTCAGATGGAGGAAATCTCTGGTTTCTCATGAAAGAAGGTACCATTAATCCCGAAAGGTCCTTCTTATAGCTCCTGTTTGTTCAATAATAAGAGGGATGGACCTACAAACTGTCATTTGGATTTAATTTCATAAGTTTACTCCTGCAGCTTTCAGTTAAAATGTATAACATTAGGTAATTAAGACATTTGGGGGTGTAAAGAATATATCTGCGATGTGCAGCAATGTAAACTTCTTCCATTGCATTATGAGTATAGAATGAAGAAAAGAATTTGTAAATCCTAAGTTTGTTTAACATATCTATACTCTGTGACATTTGTTATATTTAGGTTTTATTTTATTATCTTTTAAAGGCAACATTACCAGATTAGGTAATGTTCAATGGGTTTACATAAAGAAAAATCAGAGATTAAGTTGTCTCAAGGTCAAAAGTTTGCAGAGATAAAGGTAGAAAAAAAGAAAGAAAAAGAAAACCTAGATAAACACAGAGCAGACAAAAAAAAATAAAAAATAGAGAGTGGGTGGATGAGAAGACTGACAAAAAAACTAACTTAGGGAAGGAAAAGACTTTGTTTAAGCTTAGTGTAAATCTCAGTATCCAGCTGAATACCATCACAGATACTAAGCATACAAAGGAACAGTGGTAAATGTGAAGTTCATTCACAATGTAAACTTTGAGTAGTGTTTTGCTTTGTTGATGTAATGGGTGAATGGAGCAGACAACTCCACTTCTGTGAGTTTTATTCTTCTTCAGTTTGTGCTGTATTTCATCTGTACAGGTTACAAAAGTCTGGCCCATACCATAGATCAGGAAGGTTTGCACTGGTGGCTTTGAGTGGACCTAGTACAAAGAAAATGAATAGCTATTTAATTTCTCATGTAGGTTAGAGGGGATCAATTTTTGCCTAAAATTTTAATTGGAAATCAGGTAATTTCAGATCTATTTCTTTTCAATTTCATTTATACTCCCTCCAAATCTTGAGAAAATCAGTTCTCCTGTGGAGGGTGAAAGAGTTTTCACTGTGCTCAGGGTGGCTGAACATTATCCTGGAAGTTACCGAATTACTGCCATTTATAATCAGTATGAATACTTTAAGGTTCCAGTTTTAGCCTTGAACTCTCCTATATGTAAAGAATTTAATGGTGCCCTTAATTTTTTTCATATTTTTTTTTTATACTTTATGTTATTTCTTTAAGCTGTCTAGGGGATTTGGAATTGAACTCAGTAAAGAATAAAACAAGTCCATATTTATGCTTACTGGAAACAAATCTGTATTAAAAATTAAGAGTGAGAATTTTCAGAAGTCCTTACAGGATTTAGTTATCTATTATAAATTTCAAAGGAGCTGAATGCCAAAGACTCTCAGACTCCCTTGAAGAACTCACCTTTTAAAATACTGTGGGAGGCAAGAAATATGTCAGAGAAAATGTTCAACTCTTTTGCCACAGATCTGAACAGATTTGATGGTTAACTTCAGGCCCATCACATGCAGTACTTTTCATTGCTTTATGCAAGAAACACTGGAGATAAGGAAAGATGATATAGGGCTTTTTGCAGAAAATTTCTTGGATAAAACTTCCCCCCAAAAAAGTGTGAATTGGGACTTTATTCATGGATAGGTAAAGGATGTTTTAAATATTTCATAAAGTGTGATAAAATATTTCCTAAGTTTTTACAATAGTCAGGATAATATCTGACTTTCTAGGGCATTCGTAACTTGAGAAAACACCTGTCTTCATCTTCTGACTTCTAACTGACCTACCATTTGCTCTCCTTCATTGCCTTCAGAACATCTTTTACCTTCCTAAAATGATGCAGCTAACCCTCTAACTGCCATGAAAGGGTTCATGTTCAGATTTGGGCTGTACACCATTCCATACTAAAAAGTTCCAAGATGCCAAAAATGCATACAGAACTTTTAGCTGAGGGATTTACTTAGCATGGTCTGGGGTGTCAGGAAAAATGACCACATTAGTTTCTGTATTTGAATCCAGACAGATTTGGCAGGTCTAATGATGTCAGTAGAAGGTTGAACTATTTTGTGTTTGTGCTTAGCTGGGAATGAAGACCTCAAACAGAGGCAATGTGTCTTCTTTGCTTCTTCCAGTATCAAAGCATTTCCAGTCTACCAACCATTACATGTTTAAATGGCGTAAAAGCACATCTGCATTGCATTGTAGGTAAAGGGTCATTACTGAAGACTTGATTCTAGTAGTAGTGCAAGGATACAGGAAGGAAAAGGTGCAGGTTACCAGGTTACAATAACTAAAGGACTTGCTTGTCCTACTTCTCTTTCAGATGGACTGGAGCAAGATGAGAAATTACATTGCCTAGAAGATGCTCTCATAAGGATCTTAATGCATTAGCAATCAACAAAAAAAGGAAAAAAGTCATTTCTTCTTAGTGATGACAGTGATTACAATCTATAAAGGCACTAAGATGGAGGACCAGTAAATGGAATGAGCAGAAGTATATGTTCAGTGGGGCAGACAGTGAAAGACTTCCACGTGTCTCCACCTTCACCTATCCAATGCATATTATTTCCAGGATTACCTACTCGTCTGGACTATGTGGCTAAAATGCTTTTACATTACGGAGAACTGGCGAACCCAATACATTGACTGACTCATTTTGCAGAAACATCTTGCTGGTTTTTACCAAAACTTGCATAGAGAATTTACTTAAATACAAGTACTCCTCCTTATTTTCAAAGGTAAGTGCTTAAAGAATGACTCAAATCCTACTGTAATCAATGTGAGCCTTTTCTTTACTTTGATAGACTTTAGATCAATGTCTCACATATTTTGAAGGGGAAAAAAAAGGAAAGCAGAGTTTCTTCCTCTTAAGCCCCAAAGGTCAGTTGTGTTTAAAATGGGATTAAGTTATCTTCCTTGAGTTTAGGAACATACTTTGTTTTCCATTCCATCACACACTTCAAGGTTACCATAAGACTTGTTAGAGTATACAAGGATACAAGATGTCTGTTGTTTGTAGTGGAAAAAAGTGTATTGTGGTTTTTTTTAGCATTGGTTTATGGGTCCAGGTGAAAACTGGGCACCAGTTTACCATCAAATGAGGTCCCCTTAAGACATATTAATTGGAACCGCAAATTTAAGTGAGCAATATAAAATATATGCTGTAAGGCAAACTTGAATTCATAATAGGAATTATTTTCACTGCAGAAACTGGAATCTAAGAGTGAAGCCAATTCTGTTAGAGAACTTACATTTATTTCATAGCTTACAGTTATTGAACTCTAAGATCATGTAAAGCATTGCAATTTCATAGATTTTAGTGGAGCTATGCAGCTTATACTACCCAAAGATCTCACTTAGAAGTGTGTCCAGTAAAAGCAGCACAGATTTCAAGCACTGAGTACTCTGATAAATAACTCCAAGAAAGTTTTTAGTAATTAATTCAAAATACTGAATGCACGTAAATACCACGTCTTCCTAGAAAATTGGAAAACTTTCCTTTTGCCTATTGCCTGTATTTATATGGACACGGGCTTACTGTGATTCATTTCCGAAGGTGGTTCAACCTGTGTCTTAGAGATATATCTTAGATGGTCTGCTGTCAGTGTTATTCTTGTATCCCTTCAAAGAAGATGATGTTCTGTAAATATTATGTCTTTGGTAGTCATTGTCGTTGTTGCTGTTTGAGCTATTGCCTGTTGAGTACTGAATCCTTTGTTCTTGTCTTGTCTTGGACAGGCCTTGACAACTTGTTTGAAGAGACTTCTCCTGATGGGAGTAGCAGATGAAGATGCCCTGTCCCCAAGGTCCTGTAGGTGCTTCTGCAGAGGATGCTGTTAAAGCTCTGCTGTGGTGTATGAAACGTATGCAACAGCTCCAACTGCATTGTTCACAGGAGCTGGCACCATTACTGGGTCAGACACCAAATGAGACCAAAATCTCAATAAAGCAGGTGTCATTGTATGGCTTGAGAAAAGGCAGAGTAATCTTCATTCTAGTGCCTGGATTGCGAGCTGCTGACCACCCATGAGGGGCTTTCTGGTGGGTCGTGCTGAGCCTACTTTGGTTCTGACTGACCACTGAAATCCGGAACATTTTTGGAACTGAAATGACTCTCCTTCCCACCCTGATGGCCCAACTGGCAGTTTTTCTCTCTCATTTTTAAACACCTACATGCCAGGAAAAAAGAATGGCAGGATGCCCTGTCACATCAGGAAGCTCCAGTGGAAGCTGCTGAGATGGATCTCCCCACCATAATTTTTTCTCTACACAAAATTTTGTTGTGCCTGTGCCAGCTGAAGCCTCTTTGATTTCTGTGCATAGGGTGACCACTGGTGATCCTCTGGCTTTTGGGTGAGGGATAATTCTCAGAATCCACAGAAGGCAGGATGCTTGTTTGTGTCATGACAGTGGCTGTACATCTCCAGCAGTGTGCTGTGCATGTAGGTCCTTCAGTGCTGTGGTCATGGGCTGACAGCAGGGCATGGTGGTTGTTGGAAGACTTTGCATCTAGTCATGCAGAGCTACTGGTGGCCTACAGTGCATGTTGATGTTGAGAGCTGTGTTCAGTCTTGATGTCTTTGTCTGGTTCAAGGGACTGGCACAGAGGCTGCAGGGACTATTACAACCCTTAGCAGCTCCTGAGCAGCTATTACAAATTATTTCAATTTTTATTTTGGACTTACCTATGTCCCAGGGGTATACAGCAGTGCTTGTGGTGATGTTCACTTGTTTATGAAGGCAGCTATTTTTATTCCACTAAAGAAGCTGCCCACCACCCCTCAGACTGCACATTTTTCTTTGCAGTATGTGTTTCACTGCCACGGTCTGCCAGATCATGTGGTGACAGATCTAGGGACCCAGTTCATTGCCCAGTTCTGGAAGGGGTTTATGGGCCTGCTGGGAGTGCAACTCCCTCTTCCCACCCCATCTCACCTGCAGTCAAACGGTCAGATGGAGTGGGTGAACCAGATCCTGTAGCAGTATCACTTACTTTATTTGCCACCAGGATGACTGGATGTCTCTGTTATTGTTGGCAGAATTTGCCTATAACAGTAGTGTCCACTCACCCCCCCAGCAGGCCTCTCTTTACACACAGTATGGTTTTCATCCCTGTGGCCACCCACCTACTCTGCTGGCTATCCAGATGTTTTCCCCTGAGGATACCTTTGAGTGGTTGCAAGGTCTACATTTGCTTCTTCAGGAGCACCTTGTAAAAAGCAAGGGCTGGTTACAAAGTCTGTGCAGAAGGATGTCAGCAGTCAGCACAGGACTTTGTGGTTGGGGACCATGTTTGGTTCTCTGGTGAACATGTTCATTCACTGCATCCTTCTAAATTGGACCACCATTACCTGGACCCATATAAAATAATGTCTCACGTTGGCCCAGTTGCATTTCATCTGTAGCTTCCATGTGCTCTCCAGACTTAATGCTGTTGCTCACATCTCCCTGTTAAACCTGTTCAGCTGGATCTCTTCCAGCCACAACCTTGATCTCTGCCTCCACTTATGGTCTAAGGCCAGAGGGAACACTGTGTCTGGGCTATTTTGGGTTCCGGGATATCCCCGGATACCCTGAAGTATTTGATTGATTGGGCAGGGTATGGTCTGCAGGACCATGCTTGTGTTGGAGGTGCATGCCTTGCCACAGGTTTGAGCTTTTCATGCTTGTTCCCCTGTTAGGTCAGGTCCACTGGGTAAGGGGGGCTATGCTTGCATCCCTTCAGAGGAGTTTGTGTTCTGTAAGTATTATATCTTCAGTAGCCATTGTTGTTGTTGCTGTCAGAGAGCTAATAAAACTGACAAGTAGGCAGAGCTCAGTCTCTTCTAATTACTGCCTCTTAGAGCCTTCACATCCCGTGTTCCTGCCCTTTGTCTTGGGACTGCCCTGACTGCTCCCACTAGGCATGACAGTCCCTTAGACTATACGCTTAACCTGCAGGCAGCTAAGTAATACAATATCAATTCTACCCTTGATATGTGTAAACCAACCAACCAACCAACCAGCCACCCACCCACCCACCCACGCTTTTTCTTTAGCATTCAGTAACATAACTTAGAATGCCATGGGATCCCAATCTGGCCCGCAGCACTTGCATCTTGCTAGGAGACATATAGAGAGGAAGCAATAACTAGGCCCTTTTCCCATTAAAATCTATGTAGAAGAGGGAAAAACATTCTGAATGGAAGATTAGGAAAGTTGTCTGATTTTTTCCTTAATGGCCTGATCAGAAAAAAGTGAGGCATGCTCAGTAAACCTTATAATGCATTACTGAATGAGGCTCCATCTGGTTGTTCAGGTGAAGTGTTCGTTTTCATCCCAGACAGATTTCCCAGTGTGGCTGTACCACAAGCTACGCTGCTAAGAGAAGCAATGGCAACAGAATGTATATAATAATAATAATATTGTGAAGAAAATGTATCTCACGAGGGAATTGGCTGAATGTATAAGCAATGAAGACTCAGTAGACATCCACAGTGTACTGCAGCTTTACCCTGTGAGGTTTTTAGCCACACTTACATAGAGTCGGGGCTATGCTATTACGGCTACACATCACAACTTTATAGTTTAAAAACAGTATTTTGTGCTTTATAATTTTAACTACAGGTTGCTTAGGGGCTAGCAAGAAGGGAGTAAGTTGTTTTGTTGTATTAAGGATCAATATTTGTATCCATAAAATTCCTTTTAAAAAAAAAATCACTTGTTTTGCTCATAAGAAAACAATTTACTGTTGACTTTGTTACCTCACCATGCTTACAATCACCTGAAACAGAGAAATTAGTGGCTAGGATCTCTTGCTGGTAAGTGTTTTTTTTAAATAACAGTGCAATGCTGCCCCATTCAGTTTTAAAAATACCTGTAACTTTTTTTTTTCCCCTCGCACCACATTTGTTTTGTGGCTAAATGATTTGACAAGAAGTCTGTACCACTGAAAGCTTTACCACTGACTACAGTGGGAGCATGACTGCGATCTGTACAGATCTTTCTGTTGGCTTCAATAGACTTTAGATGATGGTCGCTGGCTTCAGTTTATACTCAGCTGTCAGTTTTGAGTTAAGGTGAAATAAAGCTACTCCCTCAGGTGACAAAGCACAGAATCATGCTTTTCTTGTGTTTGCATTATAACCATTGACATCTTTTTGTAAGTACTTTCAAAGGCAGACCTTCCATAACCTTGAACTTTCTGTATATCACCTACCCTGTATCTTAATTGTTGTATCTTAAATTATGAAAAGCTGTAGAACTTGACAGGAGTTGTGCTTTGCATGTCTTGGCAAAGTATAAAGAAAATCATCTGAGTGCTTTTTTTGCAGAAGGTTCCTTAGTTGCTCAACACTTCCCATTCTATAATTTGATAATTCCATTTCTCCTCTCCTTGGAGAGGAAGGGCATATTTTGCAGTTATCACAAGCGCATCACTAATGGTGTAATCTAGTTGAGTATTCTACCTCCTGAGAACAGCAATAAACTTGAAATATAACTCACATGAGGAATTTCAGCACTTGGTAACAAAATGTTTTCACAGCTCTAGTTGAAAAATAAACCAAACCTGTTTCTTACATAGTCAACTCTTCTTTCCCTACAATAGTGGATATTTTTCCCACATACATAGCATACCTACATCCCTTTAAAAAAAAAATCCAAACTTTCATGGAGAAAAAGTTTTGACAAATTAAGCCAGGTAGCAGTAATGAAGGTAATTAAACAGCAAAAAGATCTGAGATTCATTAAAAGAAGTTCAGTTAAATTCCTAAGAGTAGGGGCATTATAGGCAGCCAGTTCTTGAGGATTTTCTCTGTCCTTGTCTCAGAATAGAGAATACCTAAGCATAATCAACAGGGACAGTCGATCTCATTTTAATTGTTTTAAAAAGACCAAAAAGTGGGAAATAGTCATACACAGCTCTCTAGTATAGTATTACTTCGACAATTTAAGTCATTCTTTATTGTTATTGAGATATGTACAATTTATTTATTGGGCTTTCTTATTTTTATATTTCTAGAGAGATTATAGCTTCTTTCATTTGTAATTTACAACCTGAAAACCCATGTTTATTTGATTTTCCAGATGAATCATGTTTCAGGGGATTCTTGATATTTCTGGCAAGCTGGAGCTTGATAGATTTTAAAAAAACAAACAACAAATTTGAAAAATCAGTTCTTGACTGCAACAATCCAGTTCACTTTGCAGCATCTGGAAGGAAAACCAAAACCTTCCTGGGAAGAATTAGGACAGCAATAATGAGCGTAACAGTAAAGCATAATGCATAATAAGACATGTTTTGGTCTTGTGTCATTGAGCATTATCTTCACTTCAAAGATAATGTGTAAGTAGCAGTATCTTTTTCCACATATCACTAACCTTTAAAAAGTGTGCATGCAACTTTAGATTTTCCCTGACCATCTGGCTGCTGAAAGACAATGAAATCCAAGCCATGGCAAGTTTCCATCTAAAATCTAGTGGGACCAAAACTTAAAGGTTGCTTCATAAATGCTGCCTCTGTTTATACCTGTTTCGTTCAATGACACCATTACAGGGCTCAACATTAATCTCTCATTCTTTTTCATTAGTATCCATCAGCTAAGGGACATTCTGATTGGATTTTTGCTCGTGTTTGATGCATGGCAAAAAAGCCATCTTTTTGGGGAGGGAAAACTTAGTTCAGCTTTTAACAATACAGAGAACTCCTTAAAGTGAACTTCACATACATGTTATTTTTTGGGTGTTTTTCAGATGATCCCAGATGCTGTGAATCACTTCCTATTGTTATGGATAATTTGAACACCCAAATTCCTGTGTCATAAAACTTCAAATCCATGCCTTCTACCTAAGAATATCACAGATAGAATTTAATATCAAGATCTGGCCTAATCCCTTTAAATATGTTAGATGAATTAGGACAATCTGTTCGAGCACCAAGGGTATTCTACAGGCAAAATGTCCAGATGGATGTCAAATAGTAGACAAAAGTCACTGGCTTATGAAAAGTTCCTTTCATTCATGAGTCTACAAGCACCTTAAAAAAAAAAAAACAACAAACAAAAAACCAAACGTCATTGCCATCATTTTACAACTGGAGAAACTAAAGTCTGAAGGTAAATGTCCTTACTCACTGCTACACTACAGGAGAGGTGCAGGCCTGGAAACAGAAACCAGAGCTGGTCTTAAGTAATTTCTTGGGTCTGAAGTAGAAAACATCATGGCAAGTATTAAACGAAAAACATTATAAGATCTTTACATAGCTTACTGGCATTTGCTTAAATTATATGGCAGGAGAGATCATTTCAAATGGCCTTATTTAGCCCACAGCCTTTTGTAAAAGAATTTTGAGTTACCACATTCTCTCATCATAGTTTGTTGGTGCATTTTGTAATAAACTGCAGTTTTTTATTGTCTGCTTCTGTTACACCCACTACAGAGTATCCAGTGCAGGGACAAATCACAGCCTCACAAATCACTCCTCAGAAACTCCCCTCATACCCTACTGTTTGACAGTCAGCACTATCCATTGCTAAGAGGATGGACCTGTTAGTCTACTGCGAAGCAAAATAGGAGCCTCAGCACTAGGTACCAGGCTAAAGAAATAATGAGAAACATCAGAAACTGAGGTGAACTGCAGTAGGTTCCTTCAGACAATAACCAGTCTTGACCAGCATAAATAAGATCTGAGAACAAGATGCAAGTCAATGGCTTGTGTTTTTATGTTAGAGTAGGTCAAACATCTAGGTGGTGTTATATGCTGCGTTATCAGAAAAGATCAACACCATGATCAACACAGATCAAGTCAAACTGCATAAGCTCTCCCGAGGATCCAGATCTTCCTGATTGTCTTCAGTTTATTTCACATTTCTTTATAATATGACTCAATCTAAAAGTTATTTTAAAATGGGTTAATAATTTCAGAATAATTTTTCTTCCAATAGTTCAAAATGTTGTTTCACAAAAGACCCTGTACAAATGTTCAAAAAACTAAGCTGTTTTAGAAAAGCAGAAGGCTGGAAAGAGGTTTGCCACGATAGTAGCCCTGAAAAGACTTTCAGAAATGTATTTGCTTTGATGCAAACCATAGCCATTTGTCCATTACACTTTCCATGTAAAGTGAATCCAGGGACTAAAAAGAAACATTACAATCCAGTAAAAAAAAAAACAATGCTAAACATTAAAGGTCTTATTATCGGTTAATTTCCAGTCCCTAATGACAACTGAAATAGTTTTGACAGGAACTTGAATGAAAGAAGCAATTCTAATTGATAACATCAACATCAAAATTAAATAAATGCCTGCACATGGAATGCTATGTCAGGTTTGGAATGACCATATTTATCAGGATTTATTTTTCATGACAGATACTGTATTTAATATGTAGGTTCCCATCAGCATGGTGTAGCTCCAGATTGCTGGTCTAGAGAGTACCTTACAGGATGAAGATATGAATTTATTAAACAAAATGTGTTTTGTGACAAAGTAGATCATCCAATCATGGAAAAGAAATGAGTACTTGGCTTTAGGCAACCAAACACTGATCCCCAACGGTATACTTGCAAGCAGTCAGTTTGCAGTAACACAGGTACAAGTTGCTTGTGCAGAATAATCAGCAAGCAGTTGGGAGGAACAAACAAATGGTAGCAATCATTGTCCGCTGATAGGTAATTACCATAAGAAGAAAAAGAGCTAAAAGTAATTGAATAAAATGTACATAGATTGTTTACTCGGCTCTATTAGCAGCAAACAGCACGCCTTCATTAAAACTAAAAGATGAGAAATAAAACATTGCTTAGAGCTTCAGTGAAACAGTGATATTAGTTTCCACAACATTACCTGGCATTTTAAAGAATACTAACAGAACACAAGAATTCAAAAAGACCCTATAAATACATTTGCAAGTTAACCTATTCAGTATAGATTATGTTCTATGAGTTGAATGTGGTTCCCACTGCCAAAGATTTCATCTGGAAATCAGGCAACAATTTATGAGTTGGATTTCACTTCTCCTGAAGTCAAGGGCAGTTTACTTTTGTCTTTGATAAACCTTAGCAACTGGTACTGGAAAAAGAAATAAAAATTCTAAAATCCAGTCAGAGCTGCAAGAATCTTTCAATGGTAACTTTGTAGAGAAAGACCTTTTGCAGTCATATTTATTTTTTAAATATGTTTCTGCTTTTGAAGGCTTTTTGGGTGTTGATACTTTCTTCTTTTAGTAGGGGAATTTAATTTTTATTTTCTTTAAAGCAATATTTTTCAGCCCATATGAATCTTCCCCTACACCTCCCCACACTGTCAAGAAGCTCAAGTAATGTTTTCTGCAAAAGAAGATAGAACTATGCAAGTCAACTTCTCCTTATTCATACAGCAAGTCTGTAAAGATTTCACTTCACTCTGGGTTTTAAGTAGGCATCAGAGAAGAGATGTGAGAGCTATAAGACTAGTTTTATTGCTTCATCATTCATTCTACTGGACAGAAGCCACACAGGCCAAGTTTACAAATTATAGTATAGTTATGTAAATACTACCTATATTTTATAAATAATATATACGTGTAGGTATACACACATACACACATATTTGTATTGCTAGCCACCTATGTCTGCTTATTCCAGACATTGTCTCCTCCCTGATGCAATTATTCCTTTATTTGAGCATTTCAAAAATACCCATTAACTTAATGACAAAGCTAAACCCAGGTCTAAAATAAAACCATTGCAAATCGGCTAAGATTAAATTTGAATTGCAACTTTGCCTATCAAGACGGTCTTTAAATATGTCACTTACCTTTCTTAATTTTTAAACAACATACACAGCGAGGTCATCCTTAAAACCACTTTTGCATTAATAGATCACACAACTGAATCCACAAGGAGCGAACCTTATTTATTATTTGTATTTCAGTAGCACACACTGTGTAAGGCTCTGTCCATAGAGATAGACAAACAGACAGTACGTGGATTTTCTGCAGCATTTCCAAGTACAGGTTTAAAAAAAACCCCAAAAGGGCTGTACGCTGATGTCCAAAATAAAAGAGCAAGGAGGTGGTATCTGGCCATATGTCTTGGTACTACAAGTACTACTTAAGCTATGCAACGTATCATGGGGCAGAATTTCCAAACTGGCTTGAAAAGTTAGGTCTAGAATTGGATATAGCTTAGGCACATCAGTTTAGTGTCCAGGCTAATTAGCCCAAATAAGTAAGCGGGAAGCCTAATCAGCTAAGACTCTGGTCCATACTAGTGCTTCCCAGGACAGCTCCTGTTATACTGTAGTTGGGCAGGAGAGGGAAGAGAATGGGAGTCAGGCTGTGACCCTGTGGGGGGTTAACTTTGGCTGGACAACAGGTGACCACCAAGATGCTCTATCACTCTCTCATCCTCAGTTGGACAGGGGAGGGAAAATATATGATGAAAAGCTCGTGGGTAAAGATAATGACAGAGACATCACTCACCAATTACCATGATGGGCAAAAAAGACTTGACATGGGGAAATTAATTTAATTTATTGCCAATCAAAGGTCAGAGCAAGATAATGAGAAATAATAACTGAATCTTAAAATACCTTCCGCTGACTCCCCCTTCTTCCCAGGCTCAACTTCACTCCCAAATTCTTTACCTCCTTCCCCTGAGTGGCACAGGGGGTGGGGAATGGGGATTGCGGTCAGTTTGTCACATGTTGTGTTTTGCTGCTCCTTCCTCCTCACTCTTCCCCTGCTCACCATGGGAGACAGCCCTCTACAAACTTCTCCAATGTGGGTCTTTTCTATGGGGTGCAGTCCTTCAGGAATGGACTGCTCCAGCATTGATTCCCCACAGGATCACAGGTCCTGCCAGAAGACCTGCTCCTCTCTCCACAGGTCCATAGGTCCTGCCAGGAGCTTGCTCCAGTGCAGGTTCTCCACAGGGTCACAACCTCATTCAGGCACATCTGCCTGCTCCAGTGTGGGGTCCTCCACAGGCTGCAGGTGGAGATCTGCTCCACCGTTAACCTCCATGGGCTGCAGGGGGACAGCCTGCTTTACCATGGTCTTCACCGAGGGCTGCAGGGGGATGTCTGCTCCAGTGCCTGGAGCACCTCCTCCCCACCTTCTTCACTGACCTTGGTGTCTGCAGAGTTGTTTCTCTCACACATTCTCACTCTTCTCCTTTTGGCTGCTGTTGAGCAGCAGGGTTTTTTCCCCCTTAAATATGTTATCACAGTGGCACTACCATCATCACTGATGGGCTCAGCTTTGGTCAACTATGGGTCCATGTTGGAGCTGTTGGGACCTGGCTTTATTGGACATGGGGGAAGCTTCTGGCATCTTCTCACAGAAGCCACCCCTGCAATCTCCCCTGCTACCATCACCTTGCCATGTAAACCCAGTACAGACCCTACAACCATGTTGTATTATGCAAAGCGCACTAGCATGGTGCTTCGTCCTTTATGTCGCTTGTTTCGCAAGTGCTCTTGTTCCAACCCAAGCATCACTCCTGCACTTTGAAAAGCCAGATTGATTCGAGGGTATTAGCTGCACAGCACTGTGGGCATATCAGGTCATGCAGGGCTAACGCAGAACAGAATAGCGTGCTGTAGGTAGACTGAGAGTCATGTTTACCCATCCTGTCCTCTTGCCTGGACCACATACAGTTCCAGCATAACTACCTCGCTCCCTCCCCTAGCAGAACTTCTATATGCAGTCACAGTCAAAATTGTTTCATCCCTGCAATGTATTAACCTTGACTAAACATCTGGACTCTTTGAGATACAAGTATAACATCATAAAAGCTGGTAGATTGAGGGACCAGCTCTGAACACAAGTCTTCTCATAGAGCTGGTGTAGACAGGAACAGTTCTTCTGAAGAAGCAGGACATTTACAGTCAAGACCAAGGAACCTTTGACGGTGGCCAGGTTCACTTCCAGCATAGACCTGCAAGCTTCATTTACCTTCACTGTCCCATGCACTTGTTTTATGATTACAGTCATACATGGGTGGAAAAGTGCACATTTAAAAAAATAATTTGGCCACTGGTACATTTTGGTGTCGCACTCCAGGTTTGCTTGTGAAGGAACAATCATGAAGTCATCAGGCATGTTATTCAAAATCCTGGCTGAAATCAAGCTTTTTTATTTAGATTTAAACTCTTTTGTAAGTTCTCTGGATCAAAGGTAAGAAAATGCTTCAAAGTGAACATGTTATTTGGAATCAATGATCCTAATACTCAGATATTAAAACCTGAATTCTACATTATTTTTCCTGAATAATACAGTCTGTCATTGCATATAGTTTTTTCCTGTGGTAAGTCCATGTAGATGACTGCTGCTCACATTTTTCAGATTTAACCAACTCTTATTCACAGTAAACACTATTAAGAGCTTGGATTTGGTGACCAGGGCAAAGAGAAAGCATTAGTCTGTCTGTTTTTTTTTTTTTTCTGTTTCTACAATAAATGTATTCTGTGAATTCAGGAATCTCATGTCTTCTTTCTCTGTTTGGTTTATGACATGTGACTGGATATTAGCACAATTTCTCATTCTCAGAATTAGTATGAGAGACACAATTAATTCATAATTCTAAAAGTAATTGGAGGTTAGAGGAAGAAAAATGCTATATTGATGTGAAGGTATGCTTCCTTTAAGAGCCAGGTAGATTTCAAACTCTTCAGGAATAAAAAGAAGAAACAGCTTAATTTTTCCTCTCCCACCTCTAGGGACAGAAACATAGGATGTGCCTGAACAGAACACAAATAAGCACTTAAACATTAGGCACAATAAGCAAAATTACTATAGGTGATCGAAGTGTTGCGTTACTTATGCTAATTTCACAGGACAGTGAAGTATACGGCAAAAAAGAAGCATAAAAGAAGAGTCTCATGACAGGCATGAGGAAAATGAAGAAAAGGACAAGAAAGTGATTTGCCTACTCCAGGGCTCAGGAAAAATTGATGCCCTAGTGAAACAACACTCTACAGCAGAGCTAGGCTGATTCATATTGGCTTAGGATGCGTTTTTCCAAGGCTGAGATTCCTATGACTTTCCTTCAGTAGAGAAGAAAGACAAAAAGGTGAGGTCTCCCTCTTCACTGGAGTTTTTCTTATTTTCTTCAAAGTTGTTTTCTTAAAATTCAGAAAGTTAAATAACTCTGAATAATAACAGCAGCCTCCTCTCCACCCTTCTCAGACTCCTCTCTGCTATCCCATAACCCTCAGAAGGTGAAAGAGTAAAATGACAGAAAGCAGTAAGATTAAAAATATTTCTGGAGGTCAATTCTATAACTAGTAAAGGAGGAGAGTACATGGGTTTATGATCTGAAGGTCAGTTCAATGTATTATCCACAGGGGCCATTTCTTGGAACATAAATATGTAATTTAAAGTATATTGTGTCAGCAACATTTTTGGGGCCTGATCCAGCAGCAATAACTGCAGCCTTTGAGGTGAGGTAGCCTTTGGGTTTTTGTTAGTGCAATAGGGTTGTAATTTGGCACTGATTTGCACTTCTGCTCTGTGTCATCAATCTTTGGCAGCTCACCTATTCAGCAAGAGGCCAGCGTGCTGCAAAACAGACACAGGTCCCTTCCTTGCCTCCTGCCATAACTGTATGCCAAGTTGCTGCCACACAGCTTGAGGAAGAAAACCTTACATGAAAGTGGGGCTTCTGCTTTCAGTCTTCTGATATTATCTCTGAAGAACTCTTTATTTATCGTTTACCCTGTATGAGGTGGTTGAAGAAAATTATGGGGTCAAAGGAAAGAAAGCGATTGCTTTGAACTCTTACCAATTGTGAGAGAGGTGGAAAGAGAAACTAGTGCCATGAAGCCCACAAACAGATAATTGCTATGTATTTCTGTGCTTAGTCACATTATTTCAAAGCTCAAAGTATCTACTGGATGCACATACCCATACAGAGTGCATAAACATGCATTTAGACACATACATACATACAGACTAGAATCATTTAGGTTGGAAAAGACCCTTAAAATCACCAAGTCAAACTGTTAACCTAGCACTGTCAAGTCCACCACTAAACCATAGCCCTAAGCACCACATCTACATGCCTTGTAAATAACTCCAGGGATGGTGACTCCACCACTTCCCTGGGCAACCTGTTCTGATGCTTCACCACCCTGCTGGTGAAGAAATTTTTCCTAATATCCAATCTAAACCTCCCCTGGCACAACCTGAGGCCATTTCCCCTCATACTATCACTAGTTACTTGGGAGAAGAGACCAACACCCACATCATCACAACCCCCTTTCAGGTAGTCGTAGAGAGCAATAAGGTCTCCCCTCAGCCTCCTCTTCTCCAGACTGAACA